>NC_081399.1:458033-628033 GCF_030684315.1 Stegostoma tigrinum
TTGCCAGCTCAGCATTCCCGACTACTCCTTGGCCTTCCGCATGGAGCGGTATCCCAGGAATCCCATCACCCACTCGATAACCTGCAGCAATACGTAGCCCAACAAGATATTACACTCGACTGGAGGAAAGTCAGATGAGATTCGGTGTGAAGACAACTCCCGTGGCTGACAGCGCCATCACGACAGTCAGGATGAGAAAAAGGATCATCAGGCGAATCTGAGGGACAAACAGCTCCATCAGAAAACAGGGAAATCCCACATCCCAACAGAAACCCAGAGGGAAAACCCACTGGGAGCAGGGGGATAGAGAGAGAGAGAGAGACAGACAGGGTACAGTGTGGGACACAGTGAGAGAGAGAGGGAACAGTGTGGGACACAGTGAGAGAGAGAGAGAGCGAGAGAGAGAGAGGGAACAGTGTGGGACACAGTGAGAGAGAGAGAGAGAGAGGGAACAGTGTGGGACACAGTGGAAGAGAGAGAGAGAGAGAGAGAGGGAACAGTGTGGGGCACAGTGAGAGAGAGAGAGAGAGGGAACAGTGTGGGACACAGTGAGAGAGAGAGAGAGAGAGAGGGAACAGTGTGGGGCACAGTGAGAGAGAGAGAGAGAGGGAACAGTGTGGGACACAGTGAGAGAGAGAGAGAGTGAGAGAGAGGGAACAGTGTGGGGCACAGTGAGAGAGAGAGAGAGAGAGAGGGAACAGTGTGGGACACAGTGGAAGAGAGAGAGAGAGAGAGGGAACAGTGTGGGACACAGTGAGAGAGAGAGAGAGAGAGAGAGAGAGGGAACAGTGTGGGACACAGTGGAAGAGAGAGAGAGAGAGAGAGGGAACAGTGTGGGACACAGTGAGAGAGAGAGAGAGCGAGGGAACAGTGTGGGACACAGTGAGAGAGAGAGAGAGAGAGAGAGAGGGAACAGTGTGGGACACAGTGAGAGAGAGAGAGAGAGAGAGAGGGAACAGTGTGGGACACAGTGGAAGAGAGAGAGAGAGAGAGGGAACAGTGTGGGACACAGTGAGAGAGAGAGAGAGAGAGAGAGAGAGGGAACAGACTTTGGGAGAAAGAGGGAGAGAGACAGAGTGAGCAAATGAGAGGGAGACAGAGAGAGAGAGATAGTGCAGGAGTGGGAAGGAACAGACTGTGGTGCATAGATAAATGACGGAGTAGGGGTAGGCAGTGAGAGGGAACGCTGTGGAGTGACGGCAAAGTGTGGAGCTGGATGAACACAGCAGGACAAGCTCCACCTCAGGAGCACAAAAGCTGACGTTTCGGGCCTAGACCCTTCATCAGAGAGGGGGATGGGGGGAGGGAACTGGAATAAAGAGGGAGAGAGTTCCCTCTCCCATCCCCCTTTTCTGATGAAGGGTCTAGGCCCGAAACGTCAGCTTTTGTGCTCCTTAGATGCTGCTTGGCCTGCTGTGTTCATCCAGCTCCACACTTTGTTATCTCGGATTCTCCAGCATCTGCAGTTCCCATTATCTCTGCGGAGTGGTGTTTGAATGTGGTACAGATGGGGATAGAGAGAGTGAGTGTGCGGTAAATGAGTGAGTGTTATTCCCGTACCTTTCCCTTATTCCCTCCGAGGCCTGAGTAGAGGCGGATGATCTCTGTGACAGTGAAGAATGTTACCATGAACAGGACGAACAGCCGATATTTCTCATCATATTCATAAAACTGGCAAAACAACACAAAACACTAGTCACTGCGGCAGGTCACAGAGAATGGGGCAGTAGCACCGACACCCTCACCGATACCCTCACCCCCACCCCCACCCCCACCCGCACCACCGCACCCACACCCCTCACCCCCAGCCTCAACACCGCACCGACACCCTCACCGATACCCTCACCCTCACCCCCACCCCCACCCGCACCACCGCACCCACACCCCTCACCCCCAGCCTCACCACCGCACCGACACCCTCACCGATACCCTCACCCCCACCCCCACCCCCACCCGCACCACCGCACCCACACCCCTCACCCCCAGCCTCACCACCGCACCGACACCCCTCACCCCCAGCCTCAACACCGCAATGACACCCTCACCGATACCCTCACCCCCACCCCCACCCCCACCCGCACCACCGACACCCCTCACCCCCAGCCTCACCACCGCAACGACACCCTCACCGATACCCTCACCCCCACCCCCACCCCCACCCGCACCACCGACACCCCTCACCCCCAGCCTCACCACCGCAACGGCACCCTCACCGATACCCTCACCCCCACCCCCACCCCCACCCGCACCACCGACACCCCTCACCCCCAGCCTCACTACCACACTGACACCCCCACCGACACCCCCACCCACACACCGACACCCCTCACCCCCAGCCTCACCACCCCCACCGACACTCCTCACCGATACCGGCACCCGCACCCCCGCACCGACACCTCTCACCCCCACCCCCGCACCGAAACCCGCACCGACACCCCCACCCCACCCCCACCCGCACCCCCGGACCGACACACCTCACCCAAAGCCTCACCCCAGCACCGACACCCCTCACCCCCACCCTCACCCCTGTACCGACACCCTCACCCTCACCCCCACCCTCACCCCCGTACCGACACCCTCACCCTCACCCCCACCCTCACCCCCGTACCGACTCCCTCACCCCCGTACCAACACCCCCAGCCCCACCCGCAAACCTGTACCGACACCCCTCACCCCCTCCCGCACCCCCTCACTGACACCCCTCACCCCCACACCTACACCCTCAGCGACACCCCACACCCCCACCCCCGCACTGACACCCTAACCCCGCACCCTCACCCCTACACCAACACCCTCACCCCTGCACTGACACCCCTCGCCCCCACCCTCATTTGCACACCGAAACACCTCACCCTCACCCTCACCCCCGCACCGACACCCCTCACCCCCAGCCTCACCACCACACCGACATCGCCACCGACACCCCTCACCCCCACCCCCACCCTCACCCACACACCGACACCCTCACCCCGCATTAACATCCCTCACCCACACCCTCACCCCCCACACCGATACCCTCAACCACACCCCCACCCTCACCCCCACACCGACAGCCCTAACTCCCACCCTCACCCCCGCACCAACACCCTCACCCTGCACCGAAACCCTCAACCACACTCTCACCCTCCTACTGACACACCACACCCTCACCCCCACCCCCGCACCGACACACCTCACCCCCACCCTCACCACTGCACCGACACCCCTCACCCTCACCCACGCACTGACACCCCTCATGCCCACCCTCTCTACTGCACCGGCACCGTCACCCGCACCTTCACCCCCGCAAAGACACACCTCACCCTCACCCTCTCCCTCACCCCTGCACCAACACACCTCACCCACACCCTCACCCCCGCACCGAAAACCTCACCCCCACCCCCGCACTGACACCCCCCCAGCCTCACCACCGCACCGACATCCCTCACTCAGTCCCTCAACCCCGCACCGACACCCCTCACCCTCACCCCCGCACCAGCACACCTCACACACACCCTCACCCCCGCACCGAAAACCTCACCCCCACCCTCACCCCCGCACCGACACACCTCACCCTCTCCCTCACCCCTGCACCGTCACATCTCACCCCCACCCTCACCCCTGCACCGTCACATCTCACCCACACCCTCACCCCTGCACCGTCACACCTCACCCACACCCTCACCCCCGCACCGTCACACCTCACCCACACCCTCACCAATGCACCGTCACACCTCACCCCCACCCTCACCCCCGCACCGTCACACCTCACCCACACCCTCACCCCCCCACCGTCACACCTCACCCACACCCTCACCCCTGCACCGTCACACCTCACCCTCTCCCTCACCCCTGCACCGTCACATCTCACCCACACCCTCACCCCTGCACCGTCACATCTCACCCACACCCTCACCCCTGCACCGTCACACCTCACCCACACCCTCACCCCTGCACCGTCACATCTCACCCACACCCTCACCCCTGCACCGTCACATCTCACCCACACCCTCACCCCTGCACCGTCACACCTCACCCTCTCCCTCACCCCTGCACCGTCACATCTCACCCACACCCTCACCCCCGCACCGTCACACCTCACCCACACCCTCACCAATGCACCGTCACACCTCACCCACACCCTCACCAATGCACCGTCACACCTCACCCACACCCTCACCAATGCACCGTCACACCTCACCCACACCCTCACCCCCGCACCGTCACACCTCACCCACACCCTCACCCCTGCACCGTCACACCTCACCCACACCCTCACCAATGCACCGTCACACCTCACCCACACCCTCACCCCCGCACCGTCACACCTCACCCACACCCTCACCCCTGCACCGTCACACCTCACCCACACCCTCACCCCTGCACCGTCACACCTCACCCACACCCTCACCCCCGTACTGACACCCCTCACCCACACCCTCACCAATGCACCATCACACCTCACCCACACCCTCACCCCCGTACTGACACCCCTCACCCACACCCTCACCAATGCACCGTCACACCTCACCCACACCCTCACCCCCGTACTGACACCCCTCACCCACACCCTCACCCCCGCACCGTCACACCTCTCACACACACCCCCACCCCCGTACTGACACCCCTCACCCACATCCTCACCCCCGCACTGACACCCCTCACCCCTCGCCCCCACCCTCACCCTCACCCCCACCCCCACCACCGCACCAACACTCCTCACCCCCACCCTCAGCACTGCACAGACACACCTCACCACCGCACCGACACCCTCAACCTCACCTTCACTCTCACCCCTGCACCGCCGCCACCCCTGACCCCCTCCCCGCACCCACACCCCTCACCCACACCCTCACCCCTGCACCAAAACCCTCACCCTCACCCCCGCAACGAAACCCCTCACCGCCATCCTCACCACCGCACCCACACCCGTCACCCACACTCTCACCCCCGCACCAACACCCCTCACTCTCACCCCCACACCGACACCCCTCACCCTCACCCCCACACTGACACCCCTCACCCACACCCTCTCCCCCACACCGACACCCTCAACCATACCCTCACCCCCACACCGACACCCCTCACCCCCGCACTGACACTCCTCATCCACATCCCTCATCCTCACTCCTGCACAGACACCCCTGACCCTCATCCTCTCTCTCTCTTTCTCTCTCTCTCTCTCTCTCTCTGTCTCCCACTCCCTGGCCATCACCGCGCCCCCTCCCCCTCCCTGGCCTTCACCGCGCCCCCTCCCCCTCACTTACCCGTGGCTGTAGGAGCAGGATGGACGTTAACCAGGACAAGATGGAGAACAGCATGTTGGCATAGAGGCAGAAGTGTAGGGCTCGATTGGCCAAATAGTCATCCCCTGGTGACAGGAGGGAGACACAGGTTAAAGTTCACTTTAACGGCACCTTTGTCCTGAAGTTCTTGCTGCAGGGATCATTGCTTGGGCCTAGTCCCATCAAGGAACTCAGCAGCCATTTTATCTCCAGGATTTATGACCATCTGGAAGAGCATGGCTTGATCAAATACAGTCAACACGGCTTTGTAAGGGGCAGGTCATACCTCACAAACCTTATCGAGTTCTTTGAGGATGTGACTAGAAAAGTTGATGAGGATCGAGCTGTGGATGTGGTGTATATGGACTTCAGCAAGGCATTTGATAAGGTTCCCCATGGTAGGCTCATTCAGAAGGTCAGGAGGAATGGGATACAGGGGAACTTAGCTGTCTGGATACAGAATTGGCTGGCCAACAGAAGGCAGCGAGTGGTAGTAGAAGGAAAATATTCTGCCTGGAAGTCAGTGGTGAGTGGTGTTCCACAGGGCTCTGTCCTTGGGCCTCTACTGTTTGTAATTTTTATTAATGACTTGGATGAGGGGATTGAAGGATGGGTCAGCAAGTTTGCAGATGACACGAAGGTTGGAGATGTCGTTGACAGTATAGAGGGCTGTTGTAGGCTGCAGCGGGACATTGACAGGATTCAGAGATGGGCTGAGAGGTGGCAGATGGAGTTCAACCTGGATAAATGCGAGGTGATGCGAGGAAGGTCGAATTTGAAAGCTGAGTACAGGATTAAGGATAGGATTCTTGGCAGTGTGGAGGAACAGAGGGATCTTGGTGTGCAGATACATAGATCCCATAAAATGGCCACCCAAGTGGACAGGGTTGTTAAGAAAGCATATGGTGTTTTGGCTTTCATTAACAGGGGGATTGAGTTTAAGAGTCATGAGATCTTGTTGCAGCTCTATAAAACTTTGGTTAGACCGCACTTGGAATACTACGTCCAGTTCTGGTCGCCCTATTATAGGAAAGATGTGGATGCTTTGGAGAGGGTTCAGAGGAGGTTTACCAGGATGCTGCCTGGACTGGAGGGCTTATCTTATGAAGAGAGGTTGACTGAGCTCGGACTTTTTTCATTGGAGAAAAGGAGGAGGAGAGGGGACTTAATTGAGGTATACAAGATAACGAGATGCATAGATAGATTTGATAGCCAGAGACTATTTCCCAGGGCAGAAATGGCTAGCACGAGGGGTCATAGTTTTAAGCTGGTTGGTGGAAAGTATAGAGGGGATGTCAGAGGTGGGTTCTTTACACAGAGAGTTGTGAGAGCATGGAATGCATTGCCAGCAGCAGTTGTGGAAGCAAGGTCATTGAGGTCATTTAAGAGACTGCTAGACATGCATATGGTCACAGAAATTTGAGGGTGCATACATGAGGGTCAATGGTCGGCACAACATCGTGGGCTGAAGGGCCTGTTCTGTGCTGTACTGTTCTATGTTCTAAAAGTGTCTAAGAGCCAATTCAGAGCTTCACATTATTCTGTCATCTGTTACAATGTTACATAAGAGGTAGCAGCAAAATTAGGCCATTCGGCCCATTGAGCCGGCTTTGCCATTCGAACTTGGCTGATATGTTTCTCAACCTCGGTCTCCGTTCTCCTCCCCATGACCCTTGATTCTCTTACCAGTCAAGAGCCTCTCTGTCTCTGTACTAAATACACTCAATGATTCGGCCTCCACAGCCCTCTGCAGAAATGAGTTCCACAGATTCACCTTCTCTCTGGCTGAGTAAATCCCTCCTCATCTCAGGCTGTCCCTTCGCTTCGTCCTTGGATCCTAGCCATTGGGATGAGGAGACAGGAGCAGACCATTCACCCATCAAACCATATTCCACGTCGCTGATGTGAGGCCTAATCCAGAGAGCTGTCTCTGGCCAATATCCCTTCAAACTATTGCTTCACAAAAATCTGTCTGTCCAATAACTGGAAGCATCTCCAAGTGCACTCTGTCCAGGCCTCTGAGTAATCTGGAAGTTTCAGGGAGATCCCTCTTCATCGCATTCAGGCCCACGACAGATTCCTGTTCTTGAGTATCTGATGAGGCTCAGACAGAGAAATCCCCTTTCAGCTCCTTGTGCTGTAAGGAGACACATCGCGCTAACTTTCTCCAAACTCTGCGGAGATCACAGCTCAACGGTTGCACCCAATCCTGGCTAGGAGATCGCAGGAAATTGTGAGGCTGCTCAAGAGATGGGGAGAGAGAGAGAGATGGAGAGAGAGGGAGAGAGACGGAGAGAGAGAGGGAGAGAGGTAGACAGAGAGTGAGATTGACCAGAATGGGGCTCTCAGTAGGGTTTCAGATGGATTTGATATCCCCACAGTGAGACAGGTGAGGGTGAAGAGGAAGAACCTCCAAATGGAAGGCACATGAATCTTTGGCCCTTGTGAAAGTCACACATTGTGTGCTCAAAGCTGAGCCGATTGCTGCGATGAACATCATCTGCTTGAAGTAAGTTTGCAAACACATACTCACAGGCAAAGGAAGAGGCAGCAGTTAATGGAAACAGTCCCACAGTGAGCACGCAGATTACTATTGAGCCGGGTCATGGATCTGAGAGCTGGTGAAGGAGACAGGATATGAAGCGGCCAGACAAAGGTTACAATTGTATAATCGTTCAGCACAGAAACAGGCCCTTCGGTCCAACTCCTCCGTCCTGGCCAGGTTCCCTAAATTGAACTAGCCCCATTTGCAAGCATTTCGCCCGTATCCCTCTAAACCCTTCCTATTCATGTACCCATCCTGATGCCTTTTAAATGCTGTAACTGTACCAGCCCCCACCACTTCCTCTGGCAGCTCATTCCATACACGCACCACTCTCTTTGTGAAACAATTGTCCCTCGGGCCCCTTTTAAACTTTCCTGCCTGTCACCTTAAACCGATATGCTGTACAACACCAGGCTATAGTCCAACATTTATTTGGAATCACACAAGCTTTCGGAGTGTAGCCCCTTTGTCAGGTCCACCTTATACAAGTATATAACTCAAAGCTGCCGGTCTTGGCAACATCCTTGTCAATCTTTCCAGTTTAACAATGTCCTTTCTATAGCAAGGTGACCAGAATTGTACACAGTTCTCCAAATGAGGCCTTACCAATGTCCTGTACAGATGTAACATGACCCTCCCACATCCTGCACTTAATGTACTGACCAATAAAGGCAAGCGTAACAAACACATTCCTCACCGCCCTGTCTACCTGCGACTCCACTTTCAAGGAACTTTCAACCTGCATTCCAAGGCTTCACTGTTCAAAAACAGTCCCCGGTGCCTGACCATTATCTGCATAAGCCCTGCCCTGGTTTGTCTTACCAAAATGCAACGTTTCACATTTATCTGAATTCAACTTCATCTGTCGTCCCTCAGCCAAGAGGCTGAGTTGATCAAGATTCTGTTAAAGCCATGGATAATCTTCTTCATTGTCCACAAATCATTTTAGATAATATTTTGAGCATGTTAGGAGGAATGAGCTGGTTGTATTTTCAAAATGGTCAGTTGTTTTCCTTTCTGACTGGAGGTCCTGAGTAGGAGGGACTTTCCTCTGTTTTCTTTCAAATAATAATCCAATTACTATATGAATTTTCTTTCAAATAATAGTCCAATTATTACAAGAATTTTATAAATTAAAACCTACTCCATAAAGCAAGCAGAAAAAATGGTTAAACATCAAAGCTTTAAACCAGGATCAGAATTAGAGCCTCTTTTGATCCCACAGCAGACACACACAACATAAAAGACAACATCTCTACAGAAGCTTGTTTTAAAAGTCAGAAGAAAAAGCCATTGGACATTGGTCCGAAAAATGAAGGATTGAATTGTCAACAGCTGCTAGCTTTAAGGGTTAAGAAATTATAGAAACATTACACGCTGCAGCAGGAGTAGGCCACTCGGCCCATCGAACTTCCTCGTCAATTCAACGTGATCACAGCAGATTGAGTTTTTTTTTACCTTCTGATATGAAATCACCTTGCTGATGGCTGAGACCACTGGACGTAATTCAAAAGGAGGCTTTAGAAGTTTAGAAGGAAATCAAATTGGGTTGGAGTTTGTGAGTGGTGGCCCAGTTCAACATGATACAGAGGTGCTGATGTTGGGCTGGGGTGGTCAAGATCAGAAGTCACATGACACTAAGTTATTTGAAATCACAAGTTTTCAAAGTGTTGCTCCTTCATCAGGTGAAGTGAAGCACACAGGCACAGAATTTATAGACAGAACAATCAATGGCCTGAGAGAGCAAAGGATCATACAACTGGTGTGAGTGGAATGTCAACAACCTGAATAATAAGTCTCTGCAGGTGATCGAAAGTGTCAGACGGTGTGAGTAAAGTGTCAACAGCTGAATAACAACCGAGGGGGTGACCTATCACCCAATTAAATGAAGCTGAGAGATAATTACAAAAAAATTAAAAATAAGGTTGTGCTGGAGACAAACCAAATGACTAGAATGACATGATGCGTGTAATAGTCACATGCCAAGAATCTAACCAAAATAATGTAATACAAAACTGTGCAGGCTAATTAAGTAGAGAAATCATAACAATTTATCCAAGTGATGATGATAAAACAGGAGAGAAAGGAAGATTTTACAGATATGGAACAATGTGGTGGGGTCACATGTAGCATGACGGTTGAAGTCATCTCCATGGGTATGGAACTTGGCTATGAGTTTCTGCTCAGTGATTCTGCGTTGTTCTGTATCACGATGGTTATCTGGGAAGACACTTACCCAAAGATCAGAGGCTGAATGTTCGTGGCCGCTAAAGTGTTCTCCGACTGGGAGGGAACATCCCTGTCTAGCGATTGTTACTCAGGGTCCATTCATCCATTGTCATAGCGTCTGCATGGTTTCACCAATATGCCATGCCTCGGGACATCCTCACCTGAAGTGTGTGAGATAGACAATGTTGGCCAAGCCACATGAGTAACTGCTGCGCACACAGTGGGTGGTGTCCCCATGTGTGATGGCAGTGTCCATGTCGATGATCTGGCCCGTCTTGCAGAGGTTGCCCTGACAGGGTTGAATGGTGTTGTGGTCGATGTTGTCCTGAAGACTGGGTAGATTTTTGCTGCAAACAATGGTCTGCTTAAGGCTTGGTGGTTGTTTCAGAGTCTAGAAGATATCAGAATCCTGAGATATTGAAGTTTTGGTTCAAACAAGAGGGGATTGTGGTATTGCCTTACAGTTGTACAGCGGCTGTGGAGTATTTTCCTTCTCTCTATCCATCCCCTGTGTTTGCAAAACAAAACTAATATAGGTCCAGAAGGGGTTGGCAACCACAAGCATAGGGGTCCCTATAATCTCTCGGACTTCAAAGCCAGATTTCAAACAATTCAGGGCAATGACTGTCTCCAGTAAGGGAGCATCTAATCACAGCCCCCTTGGCATCCAATTGTCTAACCACCGACACTCAGTCGCAGCA
Organism: Stegostoma tigrinum; assembly: GCF_030684315.1. Classification (NCBI taxonomy): domain Eukaryota; kingdom Metazoa; phylum Chordata; class Chondrichthyes; order Orectolobiformes; family Stegostomatidae; genus Stegostoma; species Stegostoma tigrinum. The sequence goes on from NC_081399.1 coordinate 468,773, forward strand.
GTGTGTACCATCTACAAGATGCTCTGCAGAAATTCACCAAAAATCCTCAGGCAGCACCTTCCAAACCCACAACCCACTTCCATCCAGAAGGACAAGGGGCAACAGATACATGGGAACACCAACCCCTGCAAGTTCCCCTCTAAGCCACTCCCTATCCTGACTTGGAAATATATCCCTGTTCCGTCAGTGTCGCTGGGTCAGGATCCCTGGGATTCCCTCCCTAAGGGACACTGTGGGCCAACTCAAAGCACATGGACTGCAACATTTCAAGAAGGCACCCCCACCTTCTCAACGGGGGGGGGGGGGGCAACTAGGGATGGGGCAATAAATGCTGGGCACAGCCGGCCATGTCTCCCAAGAAAATAAAAAGAATAACTCTTGTAAGTCATTAAACGCTTTGCTTGGCTGTTACCAAAATTGATTGGTCTCCTGCAATCGGGAGGTGTAGCCTCCACATTGGTCTCACTTCAAACAAATCACATGAGTTCTGTTCAAATTCTTTCTTAAAATGAAAACACTGTCCAATGCAGAAAGTGTCCAAGATCTTCTAGATTCCCAGATAGTTATATAGAGATAGTCAGGCTCTGAAGGGCATAGCTGCTAGACTGGGTCTACGGCAGGTGATGAGGGAACCAACAAGAGGGAAAAACATACTTAACCCCAACCTTACCAATCTGCCAGCTGCAGTTGTCTCTGTCCATGACAATATCAGTAAGAGTGACCATCGCACAGTCCTTGTGGAGACAAAGTCCCATCTTCACATTGAGAACAACCTCTATCGTGTTGTGTGGCACTATCACTGTGCTCAATAGGACAGACTTCACACAGATCTAACGACTCAAGACTGGGCATCCATCAGGCGCTGTGGGCCATCAACAGCAGCAGAATTGAACTCCATGACCCGTAACCTCATGGCCCAGCATATCCCCCTCTGAACGATTTTCGTCAAGCCAGCGGATCAACCCTGATTCAATGGGGAGTGCAGGAGGGTACTTCACCTGATGAAGGAGCAGCGCTCCGAACACTTGAGTGATTTCAAATAGACCAGTTGTACTATAATCTGATGCCATGTGACATTTGACTCAGTCCATCCCAGTCCATCACATCGTGCATGTTTAAGGCTGAGATAGACAGATTCTTGATCAGCCAGGAATCAAGGGTTACTGGGAAAGGGCAGGAAAGTGGCTGTGAGGAATGTCGGGATCAGCCATGATCCTCTCGCATGGCAGACTAAGCTCGAGGGGCTGAATGGCCTTCTCCTGTTTCTATTTTGGATCATGTTACAGCCTTGATATCATTTGGAAAATCTGACGACACAAGTGACTGATCTGAAGAGTGCTCCACTCTTCTGAGGGTTTCTGACTGAAACAGCGTTTCTGGGTGTGAGTTCTACTGTCTGAGCGAGAAGTGATATCTCTTCGAGGAACCTCTCAGTCTCTCACTGCAAGGTGCGGCAGGTAGGTCATAAGGAAGCAGAAAGCAGGCCACATATGCTCTGTTCCCCAGTTCCATTTCACTAGAAGCAGATTACATCCTTCCTCAGCTTCCCGTACTCTCCCTTTTGGCTTGATGGAGCCAAATGGCCTTGCTGCTAGCCCTTAGTGGGCTGTCTATAATTGGTTTCAATAGCACATGTCCCTGGATGGGGGTCAGTTAACTCAGTAGGCTGGAGAGTTGGTTTGCAGCATGGGTTCAATTCCTACACCCGCTGAGGTCAGCATGGAGGATTCTCCTTCTCTACCTTTCCCCTTGCCTGGGGCATGATGACCTTCAGGTTAAATGACCACCAGTCATGTGTCTCCAATGTGGAGTTGTCCTGTGGTCTGGTAAGACCCTACTAGTATCTGCAGCACCATGTCGCTGCTCTGACAGAGGGATGCAACTGTGTTGGAAACATTTCAGAGCAGGTTTGCCAGGCTAAACCCTGGAACGAGCGGATTATCTGATGATGAAAAGGCCCTCACCTCACCAAAGTCTTCAAGATACTAACAGGAAAAGTGAAGGTAGATAAAGGACAGGTGCAGCTCGGTGTTAGATACAGAGTAAAGTCCCTCCCCCCGCCACCATCACACACCCCCAGGGACAGGGACAGCATGGGGTTAGATACAAAATTTGACAACATTGTAGACAATGAAGGTAGGAGTATGCAATTTAAAGGGGTAAGGATAAACTGGGTGAATGGGTGGAACTATATTAGATGGGACTCAGTGAAAGTGTGTGGTTAGCAAGTTGGAGTACAAAGGAAGTTTACTAGGATGATACAGGTAGTTCTGCTATAACACATTAATGCCAATTGGCTATCACGGGATTGATGAATAGTGGACACTGTGTGGATAACGCAAACATAACGAGGGAGCAGAGTTTGAGAATGATGCCTGCAGCATCCAGGAGAGACGTTCGGAAGCACATTGACTCATTAAGGCTGGGAGAGGTTTGGAGCTCTCTTGAACAAATAGTAGTTCAAATCTGAAATAGAGACAAGCTTTTGTTCAGCAAAAGTATTGAAGGATATTGCCCAAAGGCAGGTCTATGTAGGTAGATCAGCCCTGATCCCATTGGGGGGGCTGAATGGCCTGTTCCTGTCCTCCTGATAAAGGTGGTGGATTTTCAGAGCTGGGCCTAGTTGGGCCTGGGTGGGGGCATCAGCAGGAAGTGGAAGGGGAGGGGTCGGGGCATGATAGCTGCTTCCATTCGAATGGGTGCTGCCATCTTTGATACTGGCAGCTCCTCACCTGGTTGGAAGGGAAGCTGGTCCGCATCAATGACATCCTCAAAGGCCCGGATGCGCTTCCGCAGTTTCTCGGCAATCACCTGCTCCTCCATTGTGCGCCGCCTGGCGGCAGGGGGCGGGGTCTGTTACCGGGGATGCTGGGTCACAAGGGGCGGGGTCTGTTACTGGGGACGCTGGGGTCACAATGGTCAGGCAGTGGGGTCTGTTTCCAGGTACACTGGGGTCACAATGGTCAAGGGGCGTGGTCTGTTACCGGGGATACTGGGGCCTCAATCGTCAGGGGGTGGGGTCTGTTACTGGGGACGCTGGGGTCACAATGGTCAGGCAGTGGGGTCTGTTTCCAGGTACACTGGGGTCACAATGGTCAAGGGGCGTGGTCTGTTACCGGGGATACTGGGGCCTCAATCGTCAGGGGGTGGGGTCTGTTACCGGGGACACTGGGGCCTCAATCGTCAGGGGGTGGGGTCTGTTACCAGGGACACTGGGGCTTCAATGGTCAGGCAGTGGGGTCTGTTTCCAGGTACACTGGGGTCACAATGGTCAAGGGGTGGGGTCTGTTTCCAGGTACACTGGGGTCACAATGGTCAAGGGGTGTGGTCTGTTACCGGGGATACTGGGGTCCCAATGGTCAGGGGCTGGGGTCTGTTACCGGCGACACTGGGGCCTCAATGGTCAGGGGGCGGGGTCTGTTTCCAGGGACACTGGGGTTCACTATGGTCAGGGGCTGGGGTATGTTTCCAGGGACACTGGGGTCACAATTGTCAGGGGGCGGGGTCTGTTACCGGGGTCACTGGAGTCACAGAGTTCAACAGGAGGGCCCTGTTACTAGGGATACGGGGGGGTTCACAAAGATCAGAGGGTAGGGGTCACAAAGGAGGGGACCTGGAGGAGGAGGAGGAGGGGGCCGCCTGCTCTTTGCCACCTCAGAGCCCGTTGTGTCGGGTCGGGGAGGGGGTTCGGATAGAGGATTGACCAACTCGCGGAACAGAGCGTGGCCATGAAGGGAGGTCAGGTGGTGTTTTCAGGAGAGCAGCCTGGGACGAGTGGAGTGCCACAGGTAAACAGTGCTCGGACCACACCCATTGCCAATGCATATTCACAACGTGTGGGTGTGGGAGGGGAATGTGCTGTCCCCCAAAATAGGTAGAAAGGCAAGTGGTGAGGGTGTCAGACCCTGCAGAGGGTTCACACATGGTAAATAACACTTAGCGGATGGAATACAATGAGAGAAAATGTCAGGTGATGGGAGAATACAGGAGCTGGATATCATTTAAATGGGAAGAAGACTGGAGAACAGAGGCATTTCAGAGTCTTCATAAAACTCACAAAAAGCCAACATTGGGCACATGATGGAGGAGAATGTGAGTGCTGAGAGACTGCAGAACCACATCCGTGCCTTCAAGGGTTTAAGGAAATAAGACGCTAAGGCCTTAGTATGTGGGAAGTAGGCCATTCACCCATTCAAGTCTACTTCACTGTTCAATGAGATCATGGCTGACTTGATCTGCCTCGACTCCACTTTGCTGCATGTTGCCCATTACTTGTGACTCCCTCTCTCCTGATTTACAACCTGCCTGTCTTAGCCTTGGATATACTTACTGCTTTAAGTGGATGACCACTGATTTTTAATGAGTGACTCTTAGTTTTAGCATCCATCAGTGTTATTTGGAGTGCTGCTTTAGCCATGGGAACTCTTCCCGCTGGAGCATTGAGTTTTATGTCTGTACATTGTATTGCTATTTAGAGTCATACAGCAAAAAAAAAGCAGACACATGGGTCCAACCCGTCCATGCTGACCAGATATACTAAATTAATTTGGCCCATACCTCTCTTAAACTCTTCCTATCCACGTCTCCATCCAGGTGCCTTTTAAATGCTGTAACTGTACCAGCCTCCACCACTTCCTCTGGCAGCTCATTCCACACACGCACCACCCTCTGTGTGAAAAGTTGTCCCTCAGGTCCCTTTTAAATCTTTCCCCTCTCAGCTTCAACCTGTGCCCCACTAGTTTTGGACTCACCCACCCTGGGGGAGAAGACTTTGACTATCCACCTTAACCATGTCCCTCATGAGTTTATAAATCTCTATAAGGTCACCACTCAGCCTCCGATGCTCCAGGGAAAATAGCCCCAGCCTATTCAGCCTCTCCCTGTAGCTCAAACACTCCAACCCCTGCAACATCCTTGTGAATCTTTACTGAACCCTTTCAAGTTTCACAACTTGTTCAGCTGAAGTATCTGATCTGACAGGTATGTTTCACTCATTCCTGCTTCTGCTATTAACACCAGGGTCTGGCAGCATCTGTGAAGGAAGAAACAGAGTTAATATTTCAGGTTCGGCGACCCTTCCTCAGAACTGAAAGGGTCACCGGACCTGAAATATTAGCTCTGTTTCTTCCTTCACAGATGCCACCAGACCTACTGAGCTTTTCCAGCAACTTCTGTTTTTGCTCCTGATTGACAGCATCCTCAGTTCTATCAGTTGTTACCTGTTCTCCACAAGTTTCCCAGGTGGGTAATTTCACTTCACTTTGAGGTACGGCCTGGTGCTGCTCCTGGCATGCCTTCCTGCACTCTCCGTTGAACCAGGGTTGATCCCCTGGCTTGATGGTAATGGTTGAGTGGGGGGATATGTTGGGCCATGAGTTTAGAGATTGTGCTGGAGTACAGTTCCGCTGCTGTTGGTGGCCCTCAGCGCCTGATGGATGCCCAGACTTGAGTTGCTCAGTCTGTGCAAAGTCTGTCCCATTGACCACAGCGATAGTGCTACACAACATGATGGAGGTTCTTCTCATGGTGAAGGTGGGTCTTTGTCTCCACAAGGACTGTGTAATGGTTAATGGACAGATGCAACCGCAGCTGGCAGATTGGTAAGGATAGGGTTAAGTATGTTTTCCCCTCTTGTTGGTTCCCTCACTGTCTGCCGCAGACCCAGTCTATTGACTCTGTCCTTCAGAGCCTGACTATCTCACCCAGCTCAGAATAAATCTCAATATTTATTGAATATCTGAGGATCTACAAGATACAGAAATATTTGGACACTTTTTAGATTGAAGAAGGTTTTCATTTGAGTGAAACATTTGAATGGAATCCATGGGAATTCCTTGAAATGAGACCACTGAGGACTATGCTCCACTTCCTGGAGGTCAATTAATTTTGGTGAGGAGTCTAGCAAAGCTTTTAGGGTTTACGAGAAAGATTTAAACAAAAATCTCTTCGGGGACATCACAGGCTGGACCTACGTTATTTCTTATCCTCAGTTGCTCCCCTTGAGAAGGTGGGTATGAGCTGCCTCCTCGAACTACTGCAGTCCATGTGCTGTGAGTTGGCCCACAATGCCCACTTAAGGAGGGAATTCCAGGGATTCTGACCCAGCGACACTGAAGGAACGGGGATATATTTCCAAGTCAGGTTGGGGAGTGGTTTGGAGGGGAACTTGCAGGGTGTGGTGCTCCCATGTGTCTGCTGCCCCTTGTCCTTCTGGATGGAAGTGGGTCGTGCGTTTGGAAGGTGCTGCCTGAGGATCTTTGGTGAGTTTCTGCAGAGCGTCTTGTAGATGGTATACACTGCTGCAACTGAGCATCGGTAGGGGTAGGGAGTGGGATGTTTGTGGATTTGGCGCCAATCGAGCGGGGGTTGCTTTGTCCTGGATGGTGTCGAGCTTCTTGAGTGTTGTTGGAGCTGTCCCCATCCAGGGGCAAGTGGGGAGTATTCCATCACCCTCTTGCCTTGTACCTTGTAGATGGTGGGACGGGCTTTGGTGAGGAGACAGGACGGGAGTTACTCACTGTAGGATTCCCAGCCTCTGACCATCTCTTGCAGCCACTGTGTTTATGTGGTGGGTCCAGTTGAGTTTCTGGTCAATGGTAACCCCCAGGATGTGGGTAGTGGGGGATCCAGTGATGGTAACACCATTGAATGTAAAGGGACGGTGGTGAGATTGTCTCTTATCGGTGATGGGCACAGCCTGGCATTTGTGTGGTGTGAATGTCACTTGCCACTTGTCAGCCCGAGCCTGGGTATTGTCCAGATCTTGTTGCATGTGAACACGGACTGCTTCAGTACCTGAGGAGTTGCGAATGGTGCTGAACCTTGTGCGATCATCGGCGAACATCCCCACCTCTGACCTTATGATGGAGGGAAGGTCATTGATGAAGGTGGTTGGGCCTCGGACACTACCCTGAGGAACTCCTACAGAGATGTCCTGGAGCTGAGATGATTGACCTCCCACAACCACCAGCATCTCCCTTTCTGTCCGGTATGACTCCAACCACCGGAGGGTTTACCCCCTGACACCCATTGGTTCCAGTTTCCTAGGGCCTCCTTCATGACACACGGTCGAAAGCAGCTTTGATGTCCAGGGCTAACAAGGTGTAGAGCTGGATGAACACAGCAGGCCAAACAGCGTCAGAGGAGCAGGAAGGCTGACGTTTCGGGCCTAGCCTCTTCTTCAGAAAAATTCAGCTCTACACCTTCTTATCTCAGATTCTCCAGCATCTGCAGCTCTTACTATCTCTTGACGTCAAGGGCAGTCAGTCACGACTCACCTCGGGAATTCAGCTCGTTTGTCCACGAGTGATACAATGCAATTCTCTGCTGGCCTCCTCGTGCCACTGTGTAAGGGGTGGTGGAGGGTAAAAACCCCGAAGGGATTCAGTCAGTGATGGAGAGAGGGAAAGAGGGAGGGCAGCAGCTTACTGTATCGTCCAAACTGACAGTACAGGCACACACAGACACACAGACACACAGACACACAGACACACACACACACACACACACACACACACAGACACACATACAGACACACGCACACACACACCCAGACACACGCACACACTCACACACACATACAGACACACACACACACGCGCGCGCGCGCACACACACACACACACACACACTCACTCACACACACGCACATGCACTCACAAACTCACAGTCACATACACTCACACACGCACACAGAGTCACACTCACACACTCACATACTTACAAACACATCCACACACACAGACACGCACACACTCACACACACGTAAACACATCCGCACACACACATAAACACACACACACACTCACAGACACACACACACATATAAACACATCCACACACACACTCACACACAGACAGACACACACACACACAAACACATGCACTCACACACATCCACACACACACATAAACACATCCACACACACACATAAACACATCCACACACATACACGCACTCACTCACAGACACACACAGACACACACACACACACACACACACACACATAAACACATCCACACACACTCACACACAGACACACACACAGGCACACAGACACACATACACACACACACAGACACACACTCACTCACACATGCACACACACACACAGACTCACACACATAAACACATCCACACACACACTCACACAGACACACACACACAAACACATGCACTCACACACAGACACACACACATAAACATATCCACACACACATACACGCGCACACACACACACACACACACACATAAACACATCCACACACACTCACATAAACACATCCACACACACTCACACACACAGTCACACTCACATACTTACAAACATACACACACACACACACACGTAAACACACGTATCCATGTTTTCGGTGTCCATGTACACAGATCCTTGAAAGTTCCCACCCAGGTTGACAGGGCTGTTAAGAAGGCGTACAATGTTTTAGCTTTTATTAATAGAGGGATCGAGTTCCGGAATCAAGAGGTTATGCTGCAGCTGTACAAAACTCTGGTGCGGCCGCACTTGGAGTATTGTGTACAGTTCTGGTCACCGCATTATAAGAAGGATGTGGAAGCTTTGGAAAGGGTGCATAGGAGATTTACTAGAATGTTGCCTGGTATGGAGGGAAGGTCTTACGAGGAAAGGCTGAGGGACTTGAGGCTGTTTTCATTGTAGAGAAGAAGGTTGAGAGGTGACTTAATTGAAACATATAAAATAATCAGTGGGCTAGATAGGGTGGATAGGGAGAGCCTTTTTCCTAGGATGGTGACGGCGAGCATGAGGGGGCATAGCTTTAAATTGAGGGGTGAAAGATTTAGGACAGATGTCAGAGGTGGTTTCTTTACTCAGAGAGTAGTAAGGGAATGGAACGCTTTGCCTGCAACGGTAGTAGATTCGCCAACTTTAGGTACATTTAAGTCGTCATTGGATAAGCATACGGACGTACATGGAATAGCGTAGGTTAGACGGGCTTGAGATCGGTATGACAAGTTGGCACAACATCGAGGACCGAAGGGCCTGTACTGTGCTGTAATGTCCTATGATTGTGTTTTGTGCAGACACACACACACACACACACACACACACACACACACACACACACGCACACAGACACACACACAGACTCTCTCTCACACACACACACACACACACACACACACACACACACACACACACACACACACACACACACACACACACACACACACATCCACACGCGCACAGCTGGTGTAGAGAGGACTACAATTGTACTGAGGTCCCTCAGTGTGGAACATGCCCCTGTGCAGAAATGTTTGTGCTCCCTCTGCAATGTGGAAATGATTTCTGTTTGAGCAGCATTCTGACATTATACACATTAGATTAGATTCCCTCCAGTGTGGAAACAGACCGTTCGTCCCAACAAGTCCACACCGCATTAAATAGAGTTTTTCTCTTGCAGTTATATCCTGACACCTCCGAGTGAACCATTTTGCAATGTTTTCTGATGTACCCTCACAAATTCGATTCATAGTTGGAGGAAATGACACCAGCATTGGGCATGTTCACCTCCTTCTGTCTGTCCTCAGGGACAACGTCACCAGGCATTGAGCAAAACTGCTTTGTGTCTCCTGAGAGATTCTTTGAAGATTGAAACAACAGTGCAACGTGAGAGATTCACAGACATCAATATTTTCTCAAAAAAAATCTGCTTCTTGTGCAGGGACATGGGGAGTCCAGCAGAGGGTGTCATTATATCACATTAAACACAGGATGGACACAGAGGGTGAGGTAGAGAATCCATCCCCAAAAACAGGGACCCCATTGGACAGAGATAGAGACATGAAGTGACTCCAACGAGGCTGGTATCCTGACACCTAGTCACCCTTTCGTTACCGGTAGACAGTAATTGACATTGAACTGGCTTCTTCTAAACCAGCTCTTTGAGTGAGCAGAACCCCTAACACTCCTTATATCTGTCAGCCAGGGCTCCCTGATTTCACCACATTAACAGCTCTAATCAGGGAGGTCATGTTCTGTGAGGTTCACCTGGCTGACTTCATTACGATTATTGCATTGCCCACTCACTCAACTCGTCTAAATCACCTTGAATCCTTGTTGCATCCTCCTTACACCCCACAATCCTGCACTGTACCAGCAGCAAATTCAAAAATGTTGAATTTGCTTTTCTCCTCCTCCTTATTCCCACTTTCTGTTCCCTGTCTCTCCACCAATTCTCAATCCAAATTAATGCCAATACCATGTGCTTTGCATGCCCATGTTCAATGAGACACTTTATCTAAACACTTCTGGAAACCTAAATGCATCAAATTGACGGGCTCTCCCTTATCAATCTTACCACAGCTAATCTAACTAACCTGCACATCTTTAGACTGTGAGAGGAAACCAGAGCAACTGAAGGAAAGCCAAGCAGAGATGGGAAGAATGTACAAAGCCCACACGGTCACATAAGCATGAATTCAAATCCAGGTCCGCGTGCCTACACAATTTTGCACCCTTCCCAAATTTGCAAAACCCTACCAAATTTATGCTCTTCCCAAAAATATTTTGTGCCTGAAATATTGTGTCCCGTCCTAATACTGTGATGCCAAACATTTTTCCTGCTTCAGATTTTGTAGCCTGAAATATTGCCATCCTCCAAAACTTTGCGGCCCAAAATAAATGTTGCTCACTCTGCCCAAATAGTTTTCTCGCTAAGTTTGCGCCACCCAGATATCAACTCCCCTAAAACATGCCCCTGATATTCCAACCCCATGTTGTGCCCCAAATTATTGGGTCACCAAATTTTGCATCCCTAATTACTTTGTGCACTGAAATATTAAGCACCTTCCATTTTTCACCATTGAATTTTCCCTGCCAAGATATGTTGCTCCCTCAACATTTCATACCCAAATATTTGCCCTTGCAAATATTTCCCCCACAGCGTGCCATCCCCAACTATTTTGGCCCCAATCACATATTTTTCCTCACCAAAAATTTGCGCCCATGCACCCCCCCCCCCTCCCCCCCCACCGCCCACTGCTGCAAATACTGTGATTCCCTCAATATTGCACTGAGCCTCACACCCCAGGTCAGAGGGAAATGACCATGTGTGGACTGACTGGCCTATGACTAAATATATTAATGTATAGCAAGATCCCATTACACAATTACTGAAACTTGAGGGCACAGAGGCAGTCCTTGCAGCCCTACATGGCTGACCACACCTCCCCCCCCACCATTAAATGATCTTGGTCCTCTCTGACTCCACGTGATTTGCACCTAACAGCCTCTTTGCAAATCCTTCCCATGAAGACAGCTCCTCCATGATTACACTGAACACTCTGTCCTATCTGGTCTCCCCCTTTGATCTCTCTCTCTGTCATACAACAGGCCCTTCACCCTTTACCCTCCCCTACCCCCATCAAAATGCCCCCCCTCTCTCTGGCTATTTAACATACTCCCTGTTGACCACTCTCCTCCTGAGGAACAAAAGGACAATTGAATTGCTGCCATTCCCTTCCCCTCACAGACTCACGGCTTCCAGGCTGGAGGATATAGTGAGTAAGTGCAGAGACTGATTGGCCTCTTCCTGACTGCTGTAATGCACAGCAAGAGCCCAGTCTGAAAGCATCTCCTACCACACATTCAATGAGGAAGGTCACTCATTTCCCATGCCAGTTCCTCTTCCCCTTTATCGAGAACAGTGGGGGGTACAGCATTAATTCTACATCACCCTTTGGCCCTGGGTCTAAGCCTTCCTACTCTCCCTTTCACGGTCAGAGGGACAGAGCAGTGGGTTCCAGGGAGAAAAGGGGGAGAGAAAATGGAGGAAGAGAAAGAAGGACAGACGGGCAGATAGATCAGGGAGGGAGGGAATGAGAGAAGGGCAGACAGACAGGAAATGTGAGAATTGAGAGCAGACAGACAGCTAGAGAGAGAGGCAGATAGTGATAACCCAAAAAGAGGAAGAACAGAGGGAGGAAGATATAACAACAGAGAGCCAGCGATGAGCGGATTGGGGTTGCTGCTGAGTTGCAGACAAAATTATCCACAGGGTAGAGAGAGAAAAAAATGCAGAGAGGTGAACAAAGATATCGGGTTTGGAAAAATCGAATGATTAATCATTCCTAATAAAGTAGTGAGATGCCAAAGAGACAGAGACTTACTGTTGTATTTCTTTCAGGAACTCAAAATAATCCAATTATTATTAGAATACTTTAAAAGAAAACTTCACTCCTCAAAACAAGTGGAACAATATATTAACACTTCAGCCTAATCCAGAACAAGAATTATATCCTCTTTAGATCACAGAGCAGACACATCCAGAACACGAGAGATGACAAGCCTCTGCACAGATGATATTTTGCAGAAAGGCAGGAGAAAAAGCATCATTCTTGAACAATGGCCTGAAGCGTTACAGATCCAATTAAGTGAATTCTCACACTCTGCTGGCTTCAGGGGCTTGGTCTGAGAATTAGAGCTGACTAAGTTCAGGAGAGAAGTTAGGAAAAACTTTTACTCAAAAAGCATGGGAGAGGTTTAGAACTCTGATCTATAAACAGCACTGGATGCTGCATTTCATGCTCATTATAAACTGAGATAGATACATTTTTGTTAAACCAAGCGTTAAGTATTAAGGAAAATGGATGAAGGGAGCTAGGGCATAGATCAGCCATGATCTCGTTGATTGGTGGAGCAGGCTCGATGGGCTGACTAACCTACATCATCACACACCATCTACAAAATACCTTGCAAGAACTGTGACAAACACTACATTGGGCAAACTGGCAGAAAGCTAGCCACCAGGATACATGAACATCAACTAGCCACAAAACGACATGACCCACTATGACTATTATCCTTACATACAGATGAGGAAGGACACCAGTTTGATTGGGACAACACATCTATCCTAGGACAAGCCAAACAGAGACACGCACAAGAATTCCTAGAAGCATGGCATCCCAACCGGAACTCCATCAACAAACACATTGATTTGGAGCCAATCTACCATCCTCTGAGAAAAAGAACAGGAAATGACATCACCAATGCAGGAAATGACATCACCAACCCAAGGAAACCTAAACAGATTAATAGAAAGCAGGACATAACACCAGCGCTTCGTCGGAGGCTCACTGATGATGTTACCTAGAATGGTGACGAAACGTCTGAAAACTAACCTTCCAGCTCAGCGAGCAAACTCACAACCAGAAACTCAACCTGAGCTACAAATCTTCTCAAAACTCGCTAGAAGGGGTATGGCCTGTTACCATGGAGATTGGTGGTACAAATGTCAGGGGTTAGCGATTACAAACAAATGGGACTGGATGATGGGGAAGAGTAGGAATCTGTTCTATCTTATTTCCACTTAATGAGATCAGAGCCCATGGGTGTGTAATTTGAATGTAGTATTGCCAGGTTTGCAGATGATAGGTGGGAAGGTAAATGGTGAAGATATCATATTCTGCAAATGGATACTGTTTCGGTGAAGGGGAGGTTAAATGAAAGAATATCCTGATATTCACTTTATAAGTAACAAACAACAATTTATTTATTTAACTGTAACAGTGAAAAAATTAACAGAACCACTGAGCAATTCCCCCCCAACTCCTAACTATTCCCAAACTGAACTAAATTCTACTGGAACGTTGTCCCAATAAACACAAGTTCCACTTATGTAACCCAAGTAGTAAGGAAAAAATAAATTCAAACAATCTCTCAAAGCCCACACAGAGTGTGCTTTCCAGAATTTCTGTCTTCTCCATTGTCTCTCAAGTCACAAATGCCTTTCTTCCACTGTTCCAGCTGTCAGGAATGTTTTCTCTGTGAGGAATCTTAGCGAGAAGTGCCTGTTGGTACGTTTTATGGATAGTTGATGTTTTCTTCGAGAAGTTAGCGATTTCTTGTGCGAGCCCTGTGCTTATTTCTCAGATGGTGGTTTGCTCTCACACTGATTTTCAAAAACCCTCTCCTTATACACCTTCAATGACAGATCTGTTTTCTTACAGTAGCATTGGTACGAGGTTGTCAAAACCATCAGATTTAAATTGATTCAGAGATAGTAGGAATTGCAGATGCTGGAGAGTCTGAGATAATAAGGTGTAGAGCTGGATGAACACAGCAGGCCAAGCAGAATCAGAGGAGCAGGAAAGCTGACGTTTCAGAAGAAAGGCCCAGGCCCGAAACATCAGCTTTCCTGCTCTTCTAATGCAGCTTGGCCTGCTGCGTTCATCCAGCTCTACACCTTGCTGTCTCAGATTTAAATTGAAATGGCTTTCAATTAGTAAGTGCTTGATTTAAATTAATTGGCTGATTCCAGCTCATTGCCAAAACGTCACAACAAGCCTCGTGTTTCCAATCAGCCAACTGTTACATTTCAGTTTCAGAATCCTCAGCTACATACGGTATAAATTTCTAAGCTTAGAAAAGCACTCTAACTCTTAAAGGGGCCTCACACTGTTTTTTTAACAAAGTAATTCTAACTTCCTTCCAAATCACGATTACTCTACACAACTTCATAACAATATAGACAACTTAAATAACTGGGGCAAAAAATCCTCAGGCAATGCAATATAGTGTCAGGAAATGTGAAGTGATCAACATTAGCAGAAAGAATAGAGGGGCTAAATATTATTTAAATGGAGGAAGACTGCAGAAAGCTACAGAACATAAGCACACTCAGTGACATACACACACTGAATCACAAAGGTATAAATACAAGTACACACACACACACACACACACACACACACACACACACACACACACACACACACAGAAACAAGTGTATGGTCGACCACACACATGTATACACACAGGCACACATACCCATGCACAAGGCGTAATGCAGACAGAAGCACAGGTACATGTGTGCACTCAAAACAGAAATACATATAGAGACAAGTCCTCACAGAGGCACACTTTCTCACCCTCAGATACATTTCTCTCACACAGTCACACACATTCATGATTAAAGTCACACTGACACATAGACTCACACTCGCACAGTCTCATAATCATATGCAAAGACACATACAACCAGAAACTGACGCATGCGAACATGTACTGACTCACATGCCCACATTCACAGAGATATATTAAGCAGACAGGCACCCACACACAGTCAGGCAGGCAGGAACAAGGATATACACACACATTAACAATCTTGCACAAACAAACAGATACACACATAGAGGTTCACAGTCACATAATCAAATACATACGTACACATATTCTGTCAAGCAGTCTCTTAAACACAAACACACACACACACACACACACACACACACACACACACACACACACACACACACACACACACACACAATCCAGACAATGCCTGGGAGTTCATGTTGTTTTGATTTTTTTTCACTCACTGTATGTGGGTGTCATTGATGATGCCAGCATTTATTCCTATCCCTTAACTGCCCAAAGGATTGTTCAGATCAACCACATTACTGTGGGTCTGGAGTCACATGTAGGGAAGACCAGGTAAAGATGGGAGATTTCCTTCCCTGAAGGACATTAATGACCTTGATGGGGTTTTCTAACAATGGACAATGGGCTTGTGGTCATCAGTAGGTTGTTAATTCTATACTTTTTAAAAAAAATTTCACCATCTACCATGGCAGGATGCGAAACCTGATCCTCAGAATAATAGCTAGCTCTCTGGTAAAGATATCTAGTAATAATACCACAAGTGTGTCACCTCCCCTAAAATGTAGGTAGAAAACCTCACAACATTTTAAAAGTAGTTGGATGAGCTCTTGAAATGCCACATACACTCTCGTAACCGCAGACACATACTCTCTCCCACAAAGGCAGACAGATGCGCACTCCCACATGCACTCACACACAGACAGATGCAGAGACACATAATCACACCCATTCAAACACACAGACATGCACACACAGAGACCCCAAGATAATAAAGTGTGAAGCTAGATGAACACAGCAGGCCAAGCAGCATCTCAGGAGCACAAAAGCTGATGTTTCGGGCCTTTTTAGGCCTGAAACATCAGCTTTTGTGCTCCTGAGATGCTGCTTGGCCTGCTGTGTTCATCTAGCTTCACACTTTATTATCTTGGATTCTCCAGCATCTGCAGTTCCCATTATCACTCACACACAGAGACCCATTCTCACTCTCTCTCTCTCTCTCTCTCTCTCTCTCTCACACACACACACACACACACACACACACACACGACTGTCAATGACAAAGTAGGTGGAGATAGATGATGTTGAATTGAGAACAATGTCTTTCTGCAGCTCTTAAATGGAAGGATTGTTTTCATTCTCTCAGTGCTTCTGGGAAGGCAGAGCCCCCTTTTAAATACCTGAGCACTCCAATTAAACAACAGGTCAATGGAGAAGCACGGTTAAATTGTGGAATCCCTGATTATTTGAGATATCTACCAATCACCAGTGTTTACTCATGGCTGAAAGCAGCGGAAAATGTCCAAAGAAGTTATCGGTTAACGTAGAAACTGTTTGTTCAGTGCAGTTTGTTTTGAAGTAAATTACATATGAAAACAATAATGACTCTGGAGAAAGAATACATCTAAGGTACAGAATATATGCAGCTACAGCTGTTTCCATTAAAATAATCAGATCAGAGCACCCTGCATAGTGAGAGACAACTTTTATGCTTAATTAATTTAGAGTCAGGGATCTGTCACAGTTAGTAGAAAAGGTCGATTTACTTCAGTTAAGTTTTCCAGAAAATGATTGATATAGATTTTGAATGTATCCAAACAGTGTAATAAGCATTAGAGAGATTTCATTTAAAAAGAACTATAAAGATGAACAGTGAGGAAACCCACTTACAGAATGTGAATAGGTGTTACAAGTGCAACTGCAAGATAAAGAGATTTCCAAGGTAGCTGTAACGACTTAATGATATTATCTCTGGACTGTTCATCAGAGACCCAGGTAATATTCAGGGTAACTGGGTTCAAATCCCATGGCAAATGTTGCAAATTGAGCTCAATAAAGTTCTAGAATGAAGAACCAAATGATGATCATTTATCCAATGCCTATTGTCGGTAAAAATCTATCTGGTTCATCAATGTCCTTTGGGAAAGGAAACTGGTGTAGCCTACACATGACTCCAGAACTGACAACAATGCCGTTGACTCTTCATGGGCAGTAAGTACTGTCTAGCCAGTGACACCTTCATCCTGTGAATGAATAAAGCAAGGTCGAGTGAGAGAGAAACCATTTTGATTATGACTTGTATATATACGTACATATAAAACTTCTTACTAAAATTTATGTTGCAAATTTTCTAACAATTTCCATCCATTTATATCTTCTGTGGTAACGTTATTAAGGAAAACAGACTGTGTAACAGAAGGTCCATAGTGATATATTATTGGCAATGAAAGTGCGGCAGCTGTTGAGTGTCTGGGAAGGAGGATAACTGTCAGGAATTTGGAATATGATTGAATAAAACATCTATTGTGAAAAGCTCCAAGGAGGGAGATAAGGGTGTCTGGGAAACATTATGAAATCATGGGAGACCGAGAGATATCCACAAGACTGTCCATCACTGACCATGCAGTCACAATGATTAACCTCAGGGAAATGTATGGAATAAATTAATAATATCACTGGCCTGTAATTGGTAAAGGCAGGCTGAGAACAAATGTTGAAAAATACATCTCGTTTTTTTTTTCACCTGGATTTCCATATGGTTCTTTATAACAGTGTCATCCCAAAAAACTCTTCAATGTTGGAAGTGGACCCTGAGAGTTGGATGCTTTATTTGGTCATTCTGCTCCTAGGACCAGGTAGGGTTAGGGTTAGGGTTCTGATGCGGGGAATGCACCACTTGATGGATCTCAAGCTCTTTTATTCATAAATTGAATAATTGCTGTAACTGGATATTCCATCAAACTCTTGACCTGCTCTCTGAACTTGGACTGAGTCACCCCATAAATAAAAGTGTTTGTGCAGCAACTCAAATTCACCAACATCACTCCAATTTGTCTAAAGATAACTTCAGGCTGTGTGTAGTGCCTGGGATCTGCCCCTGAAATGTGATAATATAGGAATTCTATAACAGAAACAGACCACAGGAGGATGAAGCTGCCAGATATGGCGAAGAGCAAAATCACAGACTTCCTTCGGTTCTCCATCTCTGGGTCTCTGGGATTCTCTCCCTTGCTTTCACCCCGCAGTCTCTTGCGAGCTTGACTGGTCACTAAAATGTGCCTGACTGTAAGTGCATTAAGCAAAAGAATTAAAGCAAATGGGAGCAATGGTGTCAAAACTGCATCTAACCATGAAAATCCCACCCATGCAGGATCATTATAAACGCTTGGTTTTACAACACAGAGCCAAAGCACATTGTCAATTATCACCCAAGGATCAAAGATAAAGTAGAAAGGGATGTTTCTTAAACAGAGCAGGGTGCAGGTTGTCGCTAGAACAACAGTCGTGGTTCTCTCAGTGCAATACATTGTTTTCAGCTTCTGGCAACAAATGGACACAAATCGATCAAAGGAAAAACTGACAGTGAACCAGACAGAGCAGTCTGTAGCAGCAGAGAGCAGGACAGCACGAACACTGCAAACAGGGGTGATGTCCAAGAAAGTCATGTGGAAATAATAATAACTGATCTGCCGCAGTAAGACCTCAGTGAGAATGACCAGAAGATCTGCAGTTGCCATGGCCACGAGGTAGCGAGTGGTGCAGTTAGAGAGACCACACTGTCTGCAGGACAGGATCACAATTCCCAGTAAGTTGGCTGCAAGACAGAGATGAAAATAGAGACCATGAGACCACAAGACAGAGTCTTGAAATGTTAAGCATGCTTTATATTTGATACAGGCATTGACAATAGTATTTTAACCTGATTGGTTTTTAAAAAAATATTTTAATGAGCCAATATCTCACATAAAGATATCTTTCATTGCCCATTGGAACCATCTGGGCTGCCTGCCAAAGTTTGGGTATTCACTGAGATTTTACCCTCAGCAAACTTGGATTACAGTCCCCAACTTGTTGAAACTCAGCCCACTTCCCACCAACACTGTCTTCCCATTATAAGTTTTAGAACCTCCACAGGAAGACACACTCCTTAGGTTTGAAAACTTGTCTAGATGGGGCTACAGCAATGAGGGACATCGTCTGAAATAGAAAAAGGAGCAGGCTTTTCTGAAGAAGGGTCTAGGTCTGAAACATCAGCTTTCCTGCTCCTCTGATGTTGCTTGGCCTGCTGTCTTCATCCAGCTCTACACCGTGTTGTCACTGGATTAAGCTGTTCAGTTCCCTGAGCCTGCACCAACATTCAATAGGATCAGAGATAATGGGAACTGCAGATGCTACAGAATTTGAGATAACAAAGTGTGGAGCTGGCTGAACATAGCAGGGCAAGCAGCATCTTAGGAGCACAAAAGCTGACGTTCCTGGCCTCGACCCTTCATCAGAAAAGCATTCTGATCCAAAGTTCCCCATGTCCTTTACCAGCACTCCAGATGTGATCTCACCAGCACCTTGTACAGTTGTAATAAAATTTCAGCACGCTTATACTCCAACTCCCTGGAATAAGTCTTTGCTGTTGCCTGCTCTTCCAGTGTACTAGCTTTCTGTGTTTAATGTACAATTACTCTCAGATCCCTCTGAGTTGCAACTTCCTCTAGTTTTTCCCTCAATAAATAATATCTTGGATCAATTGATTTTAACCCAGTTATGGAATCACTGTTCAGAACTTGCAGTAATATACCATCACTGTGATTAGTAATTTTCTTTGATAGTGAACAATCACACAGCATTATTCTGAACTGTCAGATGCTCCCAAAAGTTAAATGTCAACAGGATCAGAAATTCAGGCCAGGTGATCGGTTTGCAGAACACCTGTACTCAGTTTGTAAAGATGACAGTGAGCTTCGAGTTTTCTGCAGCTTCAAAACCCCTCTCCACCCATTGTGTTCCTCAGCCAACATCTCTCCGTCAGTCCTTTTGCAATGTTCCAGTGAAGCTCAGTGTAAACTGGAGGACATACTCCATATCATTCACTTCAGTACCTTGCAGTGCTTAGGACTCAGCATTGAGTTTAACAATGTCAGAGCATGGACACCTCTGTCCATTTTCACCCCACAGCCCAACATCCTTAACTCCCATTCTATCCAGGTTTCCCCTCATACAGACAATCCATTTTCACCTACTCACCCTTCCACCAAGCATTCTAGCCAGTATTTCACTTCCTCTCTCTCTCTCTCTCCCTCTCTCTCTCTTTCCCCACCACCAACCCCTCCTGTCCCTCAGGCGCTTTCTCTATCAAACCAACTCACTTCTTTCCTCCAACCACATCCCCCCAACCTCATCATTGGCAAAATAAAACAAATGCTACCAAATGCTTTCATTTCTGAGAAAGATTCACAGAAACATAGAAGCAGGATGAGGCCATTCATCCCATCAAGCCTGCTCCACCATTCAATACAATCATACAGTCCTACAGCATTGAGCCAGCCCAAAAGGGTCTGTGCTGACCAAATTGTCCATTTGCGCTGACCCCATTTCCCTGCACTTGACCCATATCCTTCTAAACCTTTCCTACCCATGCATTTACTCAAATACTTTTTAAATGTTGTCAATGTACCCGCCTCAACCACTTCCACTGGGAGCTCATTCCATATGAGTACCACCCTCTGTGTAAAACAGTTTCCCCTCACATCCCCATGTATTCTTTCCCCTCTTACCTTAAACTGATGCCCTCTACTCTTCATTTCACCAACCTTGGGAATGAGATTGAGTGCATTCATCCTATCCATGCCTCCCATGATCCTACACACTTCTATAAGATCACCCTTCAGTCTCCAACGCTCTAAAGAAAAAAGAAGTCCTAGCTTGTCCAATCACATTCAGCTCCCTCATCTGAATCATTAATATAGATCGGCCATGCTAAATTGCCCATAGTGTTCAGGGGTGCGTGGGTTATAGGGGGATGGGTCTGGGTGGGATGCTTCAAGGGGCAGTATGGACTTGTTGGCCAAAGGGCCTGTTTCCACACTGTAGGGAATCTAATCCAATCTAATCTAATCGTGAAGTGTTGGCATCCTTGCACAGATCCCGGTGGTCCCCTAATAGTTAGGGACTGTCATACAGGACTTGAAAGGTTAACTCTGCTCTCTCTCTCTCTCTCTCTCTCTCTCTCTCTCTCTCTCTCTCTCTCTCTCTCTCTCTCTCTCTCCACTGCTGAGCTTCTCCCAAAAAAATCTTTTTTCTGGATCAGGAATGCTGCATTGCCTGGAGAACTACACTGTGTGCAATTCTGGCCTCATAGACATTGCTGGTGAGAATTCTTTCAGAGACAGTAGGAACTGCAGTTGCTGGAAGATCTGAGATAACAAGGTGCAGAGCTGAATGAACACAGCAGCATCAATGGAGCAGGAAAGCTGACGTTTCAGATTTTCTGAAGAAGCGTCTGGGCCCAAAACATCAGCTTTCCTGCTCCTCTGATGCTGCTCGGCCTGCTGTGTTCATCCAACTCCACACCTTGTTATCTCAGACATTGCTGGTGTTTCATGATCAATGAAATTAGACTTTCATCAATGAGCAGTGAACTAAAACAAGTCCAATACACTGACAGATTGCCCCAACAATTCAGGATATTGGGATCACAGACTTCTCTGGAAGGCTGCCCATATTTACTGTTGTGTTCTTATCAATTCCACATACATCTTCCCTCAGAGAACTTTATCCCCACCAAGGTTTGAAGAAATTTTACACAACATTGGACCAGGGCCATAACACCATAAAAAAGGAACATGAGTTGGCCGTTCAGCCCATCTAGCGGCTGATTCAACATTCTTCACATCCGCATGGCTGCCCTTTTCCAATCAACCTTGATTGAAGAATCTACCAAAGTCAGCCTGAATACAACTTAATGATAATTGAGAAAGCCAGAACGTTAAAAGATGATTTATCACCGAGAATACAGGGTAACAGAACAAAATTCATTCAAGCCATTTCTCTTAGCTGAATTTCACCAGTGTGGGTTTCTGCACTAACAGTAACTGTTCATATCAGAATGCAGTGTTATGAAACACGAACTAAAACCCGCAAGCAGCTCACACAGGCATTTACAAAGTTTCCATATTTACAGACACTCACCAGGAACACTAACGACGGCAAGAACCATATAATATATTTTCTGAATCTGGTCAATTTGCGAATACATCTTCAGTGTGTCACACTCAGGCCATGTACCTCTTATTGAACTGCAAATTGGGGCATTCGCGGTGACTTAAGTCTTTACCTGGTCAGGGCATCTCCTGAGGGTACTGATTTTGCAACATTTTCCAACTTATTATTTGAAATGAAAGAACAGATTACGGCAGTGAGCCAATTCCCTGTTGCAATCATTTTTCACATTAAGATGTTATTGCGCGATACATGCCTCACTGATTCAAAGGCAGAAGTTTCATGGTTCCTTCTCAGGTGCTATCGTCTCAAACACATCCAGTCGCATTTGCAGACCGTGTTTTGTTTCCATATTGGACAATGACTGCTCACACAATAAATTCTCAATGATTAACTGCCTCTCCAATTTTTTTTTCATTGTGGGACATGGGTGATGCCGATGGTATAACGTTTTCTGTACATCCCTCATTCCCCCCTTAGGGAGGTGAGGCTGAACTGCCTCCTTGAACCAGTGCAGTGTGTGTGCTTTTGGCAGACCTACGATGGTGTTCGGGAGGGAATTCCAGGAGTTTGAGACAAAACTCTGCTCTATCGTCCTCTGGGGTGTCACTGTGCAGGCGTTAACCTACAATTGCCGGGACAGCTAAAATGAATATCAAGGATACCTTCGTTAGTAAGTTGGGAATGGGAAGTAAAAGGGACCCAGCCAGCGATGCTCATGTCCCAGAAGTGAAGAAAGGTCAATGTGATCCTGTCCACAGATCCCTGAAACTAGGAAGACAGGCTAATAGGGTAGTTAAGATAAGCACATGGGATACTTACCTTTATAAGAAGTAGTATAAATCATAAGAGTATGCAGCTAGTGTTGGAGATATACTGCACCTTGGTTCGGCTGCAGCTGGAGTACTGTGTGTATTTCTGGCTCCCCACACTATGGGAAGGTTGTAATTGTACAGGAGGGAATGCAGAAGAGATTCACAAGGATGGAGAATTTCAGTTGCACAGAGAGGCTGGAAAAGCTCAGGGTTATTCTTCAAAGCAGAGAAGGTTGAGAAGGAACATGATAGATCTCTGTAAGACAGTGAGAGCCACGGGTAGGATGATGAAGAACAGCTGTTCACCTTAACCGAAGGGTTGATATCAGGAGGACATCATTGGTAAGTGAAAGTCAGGACGTTTAGAGCAATTTGAAGATGTTTATCACCCAGACAGTATTGGGAGCGAGGAATGTCCTTCCTGGGGTTAGTCCAGGTGGAAAGCTCACAATCTTTCACAAGTACTTGAATGAGATTATGAAGTGTCTCACCATTCAAGACCCTGCGTGTTATGTGGTAAAGTGGGATTAGTGCAGGCGGTGATGCATTTTTGGTGCTACAGACTCGGTGGCATTAAGGTCGCATTTGTCCTGACAAGCAACTTTCTAAAAAAAAGGCTTATACCCAATGCTCTTTATTAAAGCAAAATATATGTCAACATATTGCAAACATTCTTACCAATGGGAACTAAAACTGAAGGAACTGCAGATGCTGTAAATCAGGAACCAAAACAGAAGTTGCTGGAAAAGTTCAGCAGGTCTGGCAGCATCTATGAAGGAAAAATCAGAATTAACGTTTTGGGTCCAGTTCTGAGGGTCACTGGACCTGAAATGTTAACTCTGTTTTTTCCATCACAGGTGCCGGCAGACCTGCTGAGCTTTTCCAACAAGTGTGCTTTTATTCTTACCCATGGAATGCTTCCTGACGAAGACGAGCCCTTTTTCGGAGTAGCAGAGAAGCCCTTCCCTGAGCTGGCACACGTTGCTGCGAGATAAGGGGTGTTTTTATTTTTAATTACTCTTTCCAGAATAAACTGTTCATTCAAACTTTTGATACGTCCAGTAAACGGTAGTAGATTCACCAACTTTAGGTACATTTAAGTCGTCATTGGATAAGCATATGGACGTACATGGAATAGCGTAGGTTAGATGGGCTTGAGATCGGTATGACAGGTCGGCTCAACATAGAGGGCCGAAGGGCCTGTACTGTGCTGTTATGTTCTATGTTCTAAATGATCCTGTTTAACCACTGGCATACATCACAAGCGTGGCACGCTTTCTGTGTCGGTTTGATCGATGAACTCATTAAGACTTGCTTGGGAGAAACCATCTTTTTTCGAAAATCTTTTGCCCTGAATGAACATTAACAGAAAACGTTAACGGATTCTTCCCCATTCAATCAGCTGCGTAATAATTACACAGCACAATTCTGCGTCCATCAAAATTAAGCCGACAAATAGTCCTCCTCACCAAATCTGATTTACCGTCTGCTTTTAAGTAAACGTTCAACTCTTACAGAGCTTCTGTGATTGTTTGACCTATTACTGCTGAGTTATGATGGTTAATCAGAAAAATTCGCACATCTTCTGCCTACTGCATTTAAAAAAGTCACCCTTCTAATTATTATGCCATTACCAAAGTTCACATTTTTTCTCTTTCATATTTCATTTTGCGTGTGGAATCACTGAATGACACAATGCAAAAGAGGTCCCATCAAATATGCAGTGATGAAAGCTACTCTAAACCTGCACTAATGACAGCCTCAAACACTTAGCCCACAGCCTCGAAGGTTATGAAACTTCAAGTTTTCATCCGAGTGCTCTTTAAAAGTTGAGATTTCCCATCTCATCTAACCTCAGAGATTTTAGAAATCGACCGCCGACCCTCAGAGCATCTTTTTTTCTATAAAAAGATACAGTGCAGGACCGCCTCCGTCTGGCAGGAGATGGTATTGCGGCCCAATATCGTTCAGTGACAATCACATCCAACAGATGGCGGTGTCACGCAAACAAATCCTACAAATCTGAAATGAAACCCAAAAAATACTGCAAATCTTCAGCAGGTCAGGCAGCAGCTGAGGATCGGGAACCGGTGTGAATGGAGTTAAATACTGTGGATACTGGAAATGCTAGGAGAGAGCCGCGCCCCCCCCGCCCCAATGATATAAGGAACTCAAGAGAGCATGCTATGAAAATGCAGCCTTGTCACCTTCCCCCCCCCCACCAGGGTCTGGATTTCATGTTGATGTTACAGAGTCAGGAATACAAACAAAGACAAATCCCATCTCCAGGCCAGGAAACCGGTGAAGAGATGGGCGATGTGAAGGCAAAGGCCTAGTGGAATTGTCATTAAATGATTAACCCTGAACCCCTGGAAGTGATCTGCAGAGCTGGGTACAAATCCTTCAAAAGTGGAATGATGAAACTTGGATTGTGATAAAACTCTGGAATTAAGAGTCTAATGGTGACCATGAAACCAGTGTTGACATTGAGGAAGATGTGGAAACACTTCAGGGAAGGAAATCTAACTTCCTCACCTGATCTGGTTTCCATGTGACTCCAGACCCACTGCAATGTGGGTGACTCTGACCAGCTTTCTGAGCAGTCCAGATTTATTTCCCTAAAACGCTCAGTTGCCCAACTACAATTATGTACAAACTTTCAGACATTCCTGCAAATCTACCAATTTCTCATTTAGTTTTAGGAACAATTAATTATAATAGAGTCTTTACTTTTACTATCCTTGGCAATGTCTGTGTGTCTATATGTGTATGTCTATGTGTGCTGTCTGTGCATGTGTCTCTGTGTCTATCTGTCTGTGCGTCTGTCTCTGTCAGTATATATGTTTTGGCTTGTGTATTTGTATGTCTGTCTATGTGTGCCTTTGTAAGTGACTGTCTAGGTGTCTTTGTGAGAAAATGTGTGTGTTGTATATTAGTTTGTGTATTACTGCATGTATCTATGCTAGTGTGTATCTCTGCATGTGTCTCTGTGTCTATCTGAGTGTTTTTGTGTCTATTGTGTGTTGATATATCAGTGTGCATCTATGCTTGTCTATATCGCTGTGTTTCTGTCTTTATGCATTGGGGTCTCTGTTGTTTTGCTGGTGAAAGCATGGAAATGGGGGCAAAACTCTCTCCTGCTTTAAGTGATAATGTTGATATGGATGTTGATGTCTCTATATGTGTACTGCTATGTTTTTGGCTGTGTGTGTGTGTGTGTGTGTGTGAGTGTGTGTGTGTGTGTGTGTGTGTGTGTGTGTGTGTGTGTGTGTGTGTGTGTGTGTGTGTGTGTCGTGTCCGCACCCACGTGTGTGTGAGATTGTGTGAGACAGAGTGTGTGTGTGTGTGTTCGTGCAAATGATTTGTCGCTTTGGATGACGTTTTGAGCTTCTCCCCTTGTTCTCTCCCTCTCTGACTGAATCTCTTTGGGTCTTCAGCCTTCATTACCCCCCGCTCAATGGCATCAGCAGGGGCAGCGCAGAGGCTATCACTTTCAACACAAGGGCACTTAGTTACACTATGTCGACTCTTCAAGTATTGATGGGAAATAGCTCACTGGACGGCATTGCAAAAGCTGTTCATTTGAATTGGGAAGCTGGACGCTGAAAAATCAGGAGCCCAGCACATGTTTTGTGAATAGGTCCTGATAATATCACCTATAATTACACATACAGAAAGTGTTCCTGGTTGACGGCTTGTGTCATTAGTATGGGGATCTGTTGCTGAGCAGTGAGACCTCTATTTAATTTCATCAGAACCCCCAGGGCTTTTGATATTGTTGGAGGCAATACTAGAATTTTCCCGTGGGAAATGCCATTTCCCCAGATAATTTCTTTGGATTGTGCTACGATATGGATTACGCAGGTTACCAATTCATCCCTGTCCCTGCACTGGGATAAGGGCTCTGTCAGGGGCGTGAAGAATGCTCCCCATTTACCTGGGTAGGGTCTGCTCCAACAACACTCCGGAATCTTGACACCATCGAGGACAAAGCAGCCCCCACTTAATTGGCCCCATATCCACATTAATACACCCCCTCTACCACTGACACTTAGGAGCAGCAGTGCGTACTATCTACAAGATGCACTACATAATTTCATTAAAGATCCTTAGACATCACCTTCTAAATTCATGACCACTTCCACCTACAAGGACAAGGGGCAGTAGCTGCATTAAAACCCCACCCCCTGCAAGTTCCCCTCTGAGACATTCCCCATCCTGACTTGGGAAATACATCCCCATTCCTTCAGTGTCACTGGGTCAGAATCCCTGGAATTCCCTCCCTAAGGGACATTGTGGGTCAATCCCACAGGAGAGGGATTGCAGTGACCAATGAAGGCAGCTCACCCCCACATTCTCAAGTGGAGCAACTAGGGACGGGGCAGTAAATGTTGGGCCCAGCCAGCGGTGCCCCTGTCCCACAAATGAATAATTTTAAAAAATGACATTTCATGCCCTGGAAACAACAGAA
Organism: Stegostoma tigrinum; assembly: GCF_030684315.1. Classification (NCBI taxonomy): domain Eukaryota; kingdom Metazoa; phylum Chordata; class Chondrichthyes; order Orectolobiformes; family Stegostomatidae; genus Stegostoma; species Stegostoma tigrinum. The sequence continues at coordinate 496,190 of NC_081399.1, forward strand.
CACTTTTGTTGGCGGCACTCCAAATTCATAAATTGAGGGCTTTATGTTTTACTGTGTAACTGAACTTCACTCAGAACCTAGACAATGTTGCTGCATAAAAAATGTGTTTGTGCAACAAATTAAATTGCACAGCACATAACCAAATTTTCTGAGGTGATATAGAAAAGGCGGATAATCATCAGGATTCATCCTTTGAATGACATAACATGAGAAATTTACTATAGGGATTAACCACAAGAAGATGAAGCTCCCAGATACGCTGATGAGCAAAATCAGGGATTTTTTTCTGCTTTCCACTTCTGAGTTTATGAGATCCCCTCCTTTCCTCTAAGCCTGCATCATATTCTGGACTCAACTGGTCACTAAAATGTGTGAGGCTGGATGAACACAGCAGACCAAGTAGCATCTCAGGAGCACAAAAGCTGATGTTTCGGGCCGAGACCCTTCATCAGAGAGGGGGTTTGGGAGAGGGTTCTGGAATAAATAGGGAGACAGGGGGAGGCGGACCGAAGATGGAGAGAAAAGAAGATAGGTGGAGAGGAGAGTATAGGTGGGGATGTAGGGAGGGCCATCTTCCCTGGACTGACCTATCCCCTTAAATTTGTCTCACAGTAGAGTGGCACATAATTGATTAATGTCAAAGGCTGATATTGAAAATAGAAGGGGATGTTTTTCAAACAGAGCAAGATGCAGGTTGTTGCTAGAACCGCAGCTGCAGTTTTCTCAGTGCAATATCTTGTTCTCAGCTTTTGACAACAAATGGTCACGAATCAGCCAAAGTAGAAAATTTGGTGAAATAGTCAGAACAGTCACTGGATGCAAGATTCAGGACCCCAATAACACTACACACAGGAGTTATGTCCAGGAAACACTGTGGGTTTTAATAATAATAGCAAAATCTCCTCAGTAGAACATCAGTGATAATGACCATCAGATCCGCAGCTGCCATAATCACCAGGTAGCGAGTAGTGCAATGGGAAACACCGCACTTTCCCCGGGCAAGGACACCAGTCGCCAGAAAATGAACTGTAGAAGACAAATGGGAAAATGAACAGTGAATTACTGATTACAAATACCCCCTGCATGCTACAGGGAGCAACAGCAAGATTTTAGCAACAAAACCAGCATATTTGTGGAAGTGATTGTGGTTAAGTGAGTTTGAATTTTCAGAGAGTCACACCCACCTCAGATTTTCCTCCAGCCCAGTCACTCCAGAGATGATGAAGGTTGGAGAGGTACTAAATTCAAGGCCCCATCCTAGGAGAGCAGAAGAAAGCCTGTGACTTTGTTTGAGGTGCAAAGTAACTATTTGAAAGAGTGTCAACTCTAACTCTGGGAGTTGCAGAATCCCATCAGAAACCTCCCTCCTGACTCAGTTACAGGACTGGCAATTGGAGTGCTGCTAAACCAAAACCTCTCCTTCTCCATGGTCAAGTCGCCACCTGCTGTTAACATTGTGCCAAATCTTGATAGGAGCCACAACTGAAATGTTATTGGGATAACATCCCATTGATTTCTATATTCTCTATAATTTAATGCTCTTTATGTGCTTACTCAGAGTTATACAGACACTGACTTAAAACTTCCCGCACGACTAGAATTAGATATAAACTTTGTAAATCTTTATCTTCCTGCACAGGGGTATGTGGAAACTGTCTCGAATAAGATTCAGTGGCCAGCATTTGTAAAGGTGTGAGACTTCTGAGATCCTGTAAAGAATGTAACTTCAGTTTCTGCTAAAAGGGGCCAGGGCACTGACTTTTGTTCAAGGAGACACTTCAGTGACTTGACATTACATTCTGCCATTTTGGCACCTTGAAATCACCTCCTGCTGCTGGCAGCAGCTTCGCGAATGATCAATACTGTATCCTGCTCTCTTTATGTATTCGATGTAGTAGGTGTTTGTGTATCGTGTCATTGTCTGATGTAGTGATTGCTTCATGTATCATGCCACTGTGAGATGTAGAATTGCTTTATGTGTTATGCACTCGATAAGGTATAAAAAGCAGGGACTGTCTGCTGCTCGGGGAGAATTGCTTACAAGACTCTGCACTCTGGTTGAGTACAGTGATCCTCCAAAGCTTGGACTTGCTTTGTAACAAAGGATTTGTGTTTTTCTAAACACCTCACTGTCTTGTTATTGCATCAAGTCCGTGAGGGTCTCCGAACATGAACCTAACACAACAGGGCCAGTGAACAGGTCATCAGAGCCTGTGTAAGATTTCAAAACAGACTGCTCCATGCACCTTACCATGCGCAGTCTAACAGAGGCTGCAGCGGTCCCTCAGAGACAATGTGTGAGTGTCAGGGCAACTGTGACATTTACATTATAAATCTACACATCCGTACATGACATAAAACTCAAAGTACTGGGATCTTTAGGGGAATCTGTCAAGATTTGAATCCCTTGACCAGAGATGATGAGGAGGAAAGAATTTCCGGGAGTGATTCAAGATAGATGAAGCTTTACAAATCAAAATGAGGCCCAAATCCTTCAATTCCTTCCTCCAGAAAAAATCTATGCCATATTTAAAATTAACAACTGTTCCAGCATTGATTGCCATTGGTGGAATAGAATTCAGAAAATCCCCCACCCTTTGTATGTAAAAATGCTTCTTAACATCTCTCGTGGACTGTCGGTCTGGCATTCTCAGACTTGGGGTGGCACAATGGCTCAGTGGTTCGCACCACTTGCCTCACAGCGCCAGGGACCCGGGTTTGCTTCGAGCCTCTGGTGACTGTTTGTGAGGAGTTTACACATTCTCCCTGTGTCTGCATGGGTTTCCTCCCACAGTCCAAAGACGTGCAGGCTCGGTGGATTGGCCTTGCTAAACTGCCCGTAATGTTCAACGAGGTGTGGGTTATCGGGGGATGGGTCTGGGTGGGATGCTCTGAGGTTCAGTGTGGACTTGTTTGGCTGAAAGGCCTGTTTCCACACTGTAGGTAATCTATGGTCTATGCCTCTTATTCTAAAATCCATAACCAAGCAAATAGCTAATCTTTATCTACCCTGTCTTTTCCGGGTAGTACCTTAAAGACTATAAGTAGATTACCCCTTAACCTTTGACATTTTAAAGAAAACTGGTATCATATATATATCCACAGCAAAAATTACTCAGCAGCCTGGCAACATCTGTGCGAGAGAAAGCAGAATTCATGTTTTAAGCCCAGCCACCCTTCCACAGTACTAATTTTCATAATTTTTTCTCATGATTTCAAAACTTACAAAACTGGTGGCAGAATACTGTGATCATAAAATGTTGCAGCAGCAGTGGAGTCGGGAGCTCCTGTCTCTGAAAGGCAGATCAGCAGCATTTTAGCACAAGTCCAATTGCCATAACGCCATATCAGGAACACAAATAATGGCAAGGGTGTTAGCAAACATTTTCTCTACACATTGAATTCGTTGATGCATTTTTCTGTGCGAGGTGACCTGCCTGTTCAGCCAGCCCAAAAACTCCTTGTTCGAAATCCCGGTTGAGACATTACCAGGGGCATTGCCTTATGCTGAAAGTTTTCCAGAAGATTTTTCTGAAGAAGGGTCCGACCCAAAACGTCATCTTTCCTGCTCCTCAGGTGCTGCCTGAACTGTTGTGTTCATCCAGCTCTACACTGTGTTGTCTCTGATTCCAGCGTCGACAGTTCTTACTGTTCCAGCTTGGTTCTTGTTTTCCAAATTTCTGTAAATAAGCAAGTTAATTTGAATAATGTGTTTAATCCCAACTGTGAATGAGTTTTGTTACCAAGTATCTCGCAGGGAAGCAACATGAACAGAATCTGGAATCTACCAGCAATATCACTGTCCACTCAAAGATCACAACCACCATCCGTGATCACAGATCATTTTGACTGAAGTTGAACTGAGACAGTTTATTCAAAGTGTGAAAATATGTCTGAGTTATTCTGTACTGCAGTGTTGGAGCTGCCCTCTTGAAACAACACTGATTGAAATATGCTCCCACTTATTCGCTGAATGTGTGCATCGCTGCTGAGGTCAGCATTGATTACATATTCCCAATTTTCTAGCGTCTGGAGTCACATGAAGAACCATGTCAGGAGAACATGTTGTTGCTCCTGAGGGGACTGGTTGAACATAATGAGCTTCGAACAATGGATGAGCATTTTAGTTCCAAATTCTAAAGGAATTTAAACTTCAGGACCTGTAATGGTGGGATTCGATTCACTCTCACTGAACATTATCATCGAGCTCACAAGAGTAGCCCAGTGATAATATTTTGATGCCACTGTCTATATAGTTTGCAATTCTGCATTTTAACAGCAAACCAATTCAGCATTTCACAACTCCATTGACAACACAAACAGATTCTCTTTCAGTATTTAATAGATGTCAAATTCAAACAATCCTTTAAACTGAATAAAAAAAACACATGGTACAAATTCTCAAACTGATGCAGTTCATCCAAATGACAGAACTCTATGAACAGACAATTACAGTCTTCCCAAGCGTAATAATAAAAAAATCACAACCAAGTATTCCAATCAGATTGACACACAATAATCAGCCAAACAGCATCACAAAATAATGCAGAAATTCTCCAGAATGCAAAACCATGAAACGTCACTGCTCATTCAAATATATTACACAGCTCACTCTCTAATGTCACTGTCTGTCAGTACATCACTAACATGACTCTTATTGTCACTGTCTGTCCAAAAACATCACTGACTTTATGCTTATTGTTATTTCATTTGCTTTTTACTGAAGAGGTGACCAAGAAGATAGATAAAGGCAGAGTGGTAGACATTGGCCACATTGACTTAAGCAAGTCCTTCAACAAGATTATGAATGGTGGACGGGTGAGTGAGGTTGGATCCAGATAGAGCTAGCCAATTGAATTTAAGATTCGCTCCATGGAAGGAGACAGGGTGGTGGTAGAGGGTTGCTTTTCAGACTAGAGGATTATTGCAAGAATTGGCTGGGAGACCAATGTTGCTAACTCATATAGCGGATTTGGATGACAATGTAGGAGGCATTGTTAGTACTTTTGGATGTCATCAAATTTAGTGGTATAGTGGACAGCAAAGAAGGCTATTTAAGAAGACAACGAGATTCTGATGAATTGAGCCAGTGGGCCAAAGAACAGCAGATGGAAACGAAAAGGACAGCAAACTCTCCCATGTCCTAGCCCCCTACCTCATACGTCATGCCTTGTTATCACATAGCCTGCCATTACTTACCACACTGTTGTTAATCTTTAACAGTTCCCATTAACAACTATTCACCCTCCCAGCCTGATTGTGATCAACTATTTTGTCTGTCCAACTGTTCTTCTCTCTCTTTAGGCTCTATCCTATCATTTTCTCCCTATACCACCGCCTCCCTATTTTCCGCATTTAAACTGATGATTTTCTCAATACTATCAGTTCTGAGGAAGCGTCACCAGACCTGAAATATTGACTGTTATTTCTCTTCACAGATGCCGCCAGACCTGCTGAGCTTTTCCAGCAATTTCTGTTTTTGCTCCTGACTAGCAGATGGAGTATAATTCAGACGAATGTGAGCTGTTGTCATGTTGGTAAGACAAACCAGGGCAAAAATTACCCATTTAATGGTGGGGTCCTGTGGAACATTGCCAAACAGAAGAGACCCAGGGATGCAGGTACATAGTTGCTTGGAAGTAAAGTCATAGGTGTAGAGGTTCTGGATGTGAGTTTGCTTGCTGAGCTGGAAGGTTAGTTTTCAGACGTTTCATCACCATTCTAGGTAACATTATCAGTGAGCCTCCAATGAAGCGCTGGTGTTATGTCCCGCTTTCTATTTATCTGTTTTGGTTTCCTTGGGTTGGTGATGTCGTTTCCTGCGTTGGTGATGTCATTTCCTGGTCTTTTTCTCAGGGGATGGTAGATTGGCTCCAAATCAATGTGTTTGTTGATGGAGTTCCGGTTGGAATGCCATGCTTCTAGGAATTCTCGTGCGTGTCTCTGTTTGGCTTGTCCTAGGATGGATGTGTTGTCCCAATCAAAGTGGTATCCTTCCTCATCTGTATGTAAGGATACGTGTGATAGTGGGTCATGTCTTTTTGTGGCTAGTTGATGTTCATGTATCCTAGTGGCCAGCTCTCTGCCTGTTTGTCCATCAGGACACATCAACATCAACTAGCCACAAAATGACATGACCCATTACCACCAGTATCCTTACATACAGATGAGGAAAGACACCACTTTGATTGGGACAACACATCCATCCTAGGACAAGTCAAACAGAGACACGCACGAGAATTCCTAGAAGCAGGGCATTCCAACCGGAACTCCATCAACAAACACATTGGCTCCAAATCTCAAAACTCGTCAGCACCTCTGGGCGCAATACGCTAAAACTGGCCCGAAGATGGGAAACCAGTGTCATCGGACAGAGTGCCACCCGCGAACAGCTGTACTTCCTGCATGAATGCCAAAGGAAGCAGGTACTACCCAAATGTCTCAAATACAAACCTTCCCTTAACACCCCGCTAGCCAAAAGAATAGCTGAGCAAAACGGCCGCAGAATGCTTAGAGAAATGATCAATGATGTCCACAACAGACTCGGTAAATACAACCGGGAAATTTCGCGCCAAAAACCTTTACTCACTAACGCGACAGACCATGAATGGACAGACACAGTACAACGAGCCACAGACATCAGGCAGCGGCAAGCACAGAAAATGAGAAAACTAGACCTGCAGAAACAACTAGACTAACTCACACAAAATAACAACACAGACAGCACAGAAGCATGGATAAAACCGACCATTAACAGACACTGAAAAAGCCGTCTTAGTAAACGGATTAAATTACAACTTCCGGGATGTGGACAAGAAAGATTTCTTAGCAGCGTTAGAAACAACACTGAAAGACAACAAACTCACAGAAGAAACCCAGCAAACCATCAGACACACAGTCGCACCAACATTAAGCAGGAAAAAAGGAAAGAAACACACTCAATACACAAGAAAGGAAAGCACTAAATGCACTCAAAAAAGATAAAAACATCGTTATCCTACCTGCAGACAAAGGACACTTGACAGTCAATTTAAACCGAACAGACTACATTGAGAAAGCGAACGCACTGCTTGCAGATACCGACACGTACCAACAGGTGGCGATAGACCCGACCCCACAACTAGAGAACAGAATCACAGCCTTACTCAAAAAACTTCAAAAATCTGGAGAATTAAACAAGAGAAACTTCCAAAAAATGAAACCAGATGGATCCAACACACCACGCTTCTACGGATTACCAAAAATTCACAAACCAGGAGCCCCCCCTCAGACCCATAGTGTCGCTACCTGGAACACCAACCGACAGATTAGCCAAGGAACTACACCAAAGACTAAAACACCCAGTAGAAGACTCCCACCACTCCATTCACTCCACCCAAGAATTCCTGAACACCAAAGACACCAAGATAGAAGAGGATGAAATAATGGTCTCCTTTGACGTAACAGCCCTGTTCACATCCATCAACGTCAACCTGGCCAAAGAAACAGTGACTACACTATTAGAGGAACAGAAGACACATACACCAGACACCACCAGCCTCATCAGCAAGGACAACATCATCAAGCTAGTGGACCTATGCCTCACCACCCACTTCACTTTCAATAACAAAACCTACAGACAAACCAACGGTACACCCATGGGATCTCCGATATCAGGGTTCTTAGCAGAGGCAGTAATGCAGAGACTCGAACAAACAGCTCTGCCAATCATCCAACCCAAACTTTGGGTCCGCTATGTGGATGACACCTTTATCATCACTAAACAAAACAAATTAGAGGAAACCTTCAAGACCATCAATAATACCCTTACTGGCATAACATTCACAAAAGAGGAGGAAAACAGCAACAAACTGCCATTCCTAGATGTCACAGTGGAGCGAACAGCCAATGGGGAACTTCAAACCAGCGTCTACAGGAAAACAACACACACGGACCAAATACTGAACTACAGGAGCAACCATCCCAACACCCACAAACGAAGCTGCATTAGAACATTATTCCAACGAGCCACCACACACTGCAGCACAGAGGAGCTATGAAGAGCAGAGGAAAATCACCTATACAGCGTATTCAAAAAGAATGGGTACCCTATGAACACTCCGCCGATTCCTCAGCAATAAACTCAAACAGACAGACAAAACAGGCTCAGAAACCATAACCACTCTCCCCTACATCAAAGACATTTCCGAAATGACTGGCAGACTACTCGGACCTCTTGGCATCAGGGTAGCCCACAAACCCACCAACACACTAAAACAGCAGCTAATGAAATTAAAAGACCATATACAGACAACAAACAAAACGAGCATCATTTACAAAATACCTTGCAAGAACTGTGACAAACACTACGTTGGACAAACAGGCAGAAAGCTAGCCACCAGGATACATGAACATCAACTAGCCACAAAACGACATGACCCACTATCACTCGTATCCTTCCATACAGATGAGGAAGGACACCACTTTGATTGGGACAACACTTCCATCCGAGGACAAGCAAAACAGAGACACGCACGAGAATTCCTAGAAGCATGGCATTCCAACCGGAACTCCATCAACAAACACATTGATTTGGAGCCAATCTACCATCCCCTGAGAAAAAGAACAGGAAGTGACATCACCAACGCAGGAAACGACATCACCAACCCAAGGAAACTGAAACAGATAAATAGAAAGCGGGACATAACACCAGCGCTTCACCGCAGGCTCACTGATGATGTTACCTAGAATGGTGACGAAACGTCTGGGAACAAACCTTACAGCTCAGTGAACCAGCTTACATCCGGGGCAAAATAAAGACCCACTCTCTTGTGGACCGAGAGGAGGAGAGTGCTGTGTTGAAGGTGAAAGGAAGACGTCGGGTTGGCTGTGCACCCTTGCAACCAGTGGATCTTAATGCTGGCTTCGGCCTAACGCTGGTTCAGGGGAGCAGCCAACCTGCAATGATGGCTGCGGCGAGTGCTCGTGCCCCAGGTCAGGGGGTCCGGAACACCATCCGTGTTTCCGTGAAGAAGGTGGATGAAGGTGCACCTGTGGACCGCACCTTCTTCGTGAAGAGGGTCCTGTTGGACTGTTGTGGGTTCGCTGCTGCAGACATTTACTGCCTGCAGGATTTCCCCGGAGGAGGTTTCTACGATGTAACCTTCAGGAGTGCCAAGCTTTGCGAGCGCTTCCCAGAGGTTTTCAAGGAGAAAGGAGGTGAGGGCCCCCTCTCTGTATTGACCGCTGTCCCACTGTTTGTGATGCCAGCACAGAGGAGCTGTATGGTGACTGTACACATGTACAACCCGCATGTGCCAGCAGTTGATGTCCTGACCTTCCTCGGAAGGTACGTGAAGGTGGAAGGGGACCTAACCGACATCATGGACCCCTTCAGGATCTGGACCAGTAAGAGGCAGGTCAGGGTGATGCTGAGGACAGGCGTGGACAGGAACATCATACACCCACCGTCCAGCTTCGCGATCGGCGGGAGCAAGGGCTACCTGACCTATGCAGGGCAACCTAAAGTCTGCCATGCCTGTGGTAGGTCAGAACACATGGCGGCCGACTGCAAAGCCACCATCTGCAGGGAGGAGGGACACCTTGCAAAGGATTGCCCAAAGGAAAGAGCTGCAACCTTTGTGGGGAAGCGGGCCACCTCTATAGGGCATGCCCACAGCGGGGGACCACCTACGCCCAGGTCGCCGGCAGGGGCAATGTGGGACAAGCTCCCCCGGAGGAGAGGAAGGCACCAGGGCCCTGCAAGGACCCCCCTAATGTGCAGGAGGGCCAGGTCGTGCAGGAGGGCCCAGCCCCGCTGAGGCCAGCAAAGCGCCCCTGCAGGCTCCGCCCCCCCCAACAACCCGGAGTCGATGGAGGAGGCGACAGGTGACTCGGGGAGTGGACGGTGGTCTGGAAAGCGAGGAGGAAGGCGCGCCGGCGGGCCCTGGCACAGCAACCATCAGGCGGGAAGAGGCAGCTACAGGAGGGCTATAAGAGCTCCTCTGTCGAGGGGGATTCGGAGGAGGCTCACCCAAAGCAGAAGCTAAATATCTCAAGGGAGAAGGAAAGCAGCTCCCCGATTCCAGGTGGCGGGAGGCGTCCTGAGGCTCCGTCCGACACACAGCCACATGCCGCTGGGGCACTGGAGGCCCCCCCCGAACTTTCAGGCGGGAAGCAGGAAACAGCATGTCCCCAGCCTGACCCAGAGCCAGACTGTCCTGCCTTTGTACCCCCGATGGGGTGATGCCACCTGGAAGGCAGCATGGACAGTTTCCTGAGCCCGGAGAGCGTCCAACAGTTCGCCCGGGCAATGGGCATGAAGGGACAGATGGAGGGGCTGGACTTTGGACTCGGGGAGGGTACTGCGGTCACTGCCCACAATGGGGGTACAAGTTGCGAGCATTAATGTGCGCAGCGTCAAGTCAACCGCGAGATGTGTGTCCATGTTGGCCTACCTGACCACAGTCAAGGCGGACCTCCTGTTTCTGCAGGAGTACGGGATACCGCACCTCAGCAGGTACGGGAAATGGTCAGGCACCTGGACCTGTGGGCCTTCGATCTGGTCGGGGGATAACGACTGTTGCTCATCAGGCCTGGCTATTCTGCTGCGAGGGTGCAACTTCACCATCTCCCAAGTTCAGGAGGTGGTGGGGGGGCGCCTCCTAGTGGCTGATGTCACCTACTGGAACACTCCCCTGAGGCTGATCAACGTGTACACCCCAGCGGTACGGAGTGAGCGGTTGGCCATCCTGCAGCGGCTTCCACCCCTGCTGGCTACGTCCAGGCCGGTCATCCTAGGAAGAGACTTCAACTGCATCATCGATGCAGATGGAAGATCCGGCCTGGGGACAGCGGGTGGGGGGAGTCAACTGGACGTCACGTCCAGATTCCTGATGCGCACGGTGAAGGACGCCAAGCTGCTCGATATCTTCAGCACCCCTGCAGACGGAGCGCAGCAGAGATACACCTGGTCGCGGCCAGACGGGTCTATCCACTCAAGGATAAACTTCCTGTTTGTGTCACGGGCGTTCTCGGTCAGGTCCACCGGCGTCGAGCTGCTGTTCTTCTCTGATCACTGCCTCCTGCTGGCTGACTGCCACTTACAGGACGACCGGCAGGCCGGCAAGGGGACGTGGAAGTTCAACACGACTCTGTTGACCCCAGAGAACGTCAAGGAGCTTAAGAGGGAGTGCGCTGGTTGGAGAACTGTGAAACCCCTCTTTGAGTCTCCAGGCGACTGGTGGGAGATGGTGAAGGAGAACATCAAGAGGTTCTTTGTCCTCAAGGGTGTTCAGAAGGCGAGAGAGAGGCGGGGAAATCTGTTGCGACCCAGAAAAGGGTGTAGAACCTACTCCTTCTGCAGTCGATGGGGTTGATGTCACGGAGGACCTCCGCGAGGTGAGGGGCCAGCAAGCCTCGCTCTTCACTGCGGAGGCCTCCAGGATAATCTTCCGGTCCAGGGTCTGCTCCGTGGAGCAGGACGAGACATGCTCGTGTTTCTTCTTTCAGAAGGTGCACAAAAAGAGCTCTGTGCTTAGCTGGCTGAAGGAGGACAACGGCTCGGTGATGTCATCTCGGCCCGGCATTTTGAGGATCAGCAGATCCTTCTATGCTGGACTGTACGACGCGAAGCCCACAGACAGCACGGCCTCCGAGTCGTTCCTGTTGTCTATCATGGAGGTCTTAGACAACGGCATGAGGGAGTGGCTGGACTGGCCAATATCCCTGGATGGGCTGACCAGACCCCTCAAGTCCTTGGAGAGGAATAAGACTCCCAGGAGCAATGGTTTACCAGTTGAGCTGTATTCTGCTCTGTGGGACCTGGTTGGCCAGGGCCTGCTGGAGGTGTACGATAGTGCGCTTCGGGCAGGGGAAATGTGCAAGTCCATGAGGAAGGGCATCATCACCCTCATCTACAAGAGGAAGGCGGAGAGGGAAGAACTTAAGAATTGGCGTCCCATTTCACTATTGAACATGGACTACAAAATCCTGGCCAAGGTCATAGCCAACCGGGTCAGGTCTGTCCTGGAGTTGGTGACTCACCCTGACCAAACCTGTGCTGTGCCGGGCAGGAAGACCACTGAGAGCCTTGCGCTCATCAGGGATATGATCGCCTATGTGAAGGACAGACGGGTGGACACCTGCCTCATCAGCCTGGACCAGGAGAAGGCCTTTGACAAGGTCTTTCATGCTTACATGAGGGACGTCCTCTCCAAATTGGGGTTCGGGGAGGGCATCCGCATTTGGATCCGGCTGCTCTACGCCAACATCATTAGCGCAGTCTCTATCAACGGGTGGGAGTCGGACAGTTTTCCCATCAGATCTGGAGTCAGGCAGGGCTGTCCGCTCTCTCCTGCCTTGTTCGTGTGCTGTGTGGAGCCCTTCGCCGCATCCATCAGGAAGGACCTGAGCCTGAAGGGCGTGACTATCCCAGGCAGCAGAGGCCTTCAGGTCAAGGGCTCCCTGTACATGGTCGATGTCGCCGTCTTCTGCACCGATCGTCGGTCGGTGAGTAGGTTGTTGGACATCTGCGACCAATTTGAACTGGCCTCGGGTGCCAAAGTCAATAGGGGTAAGAGTGAGGCCATGTTCTTCGGGAACTGGGACGACCGCTCCTTCATCCCCTTCACCATCAGGACAGACTACCTGAAGGTGCTGGGTGTTTGGTTTGGTGGAGCTGGGGCGTGCACTAAGACTTGGGAGGAGCGTATACCAAATTGAAGCAGAAGCTGGGCAGGTGGACGCTCCGGTCCCTCTCCATCGCGGGTAAGAACCTGGTTGTCAGGTGCGAGGGCCTTTCGGTACTGTTGTATGTGGTGCAGGCCTGGCCTATTCCCTGGACCTGTGCCACTGCGGTCACCCGGGCCACCTTCCACTTCATTTGGGGGTCGAGGATGGACCGGGTCCGCAGGGACACCATGTACAAAGACCTGGGAAATGGGGGAAAGGGCGTACCGAACGTCACCCTCGCCCTGACGGCTACCTTTGTGTGTGGCTGCATCAAGCTGTGCGTAGATCCTCAGTACGCAAACACCAAGTGTTCACTACTTACTGAGGTTCTACCTGTCCCGGTGTTGCAAAGGATGGGCTGGCCTCGTTGCCGCGGAACGCTCCGAGTAGTTGGACCGTTCCGTACCACCTGTCCTTCGTGGAGAAATTTTTGAAAGGAAACACCTTTTGACCACAAGGCCGTCAGGCAGTGGTCAGCACGTAGTATCCTCGGGACCCTTCGGTAAAAGGAGAGGGTGGATCCCGTCCATGTGGTTCCCCACGCAGACTGCCAAAGTCGTTTGGCAGAATGCCTCATCGCCAGAACTTTCAAACAAGCACAAGGACATTGCTTGGCTGGCAGTGAGAGGGGCTCTGCCAGTGAGATCCTTTATGCATGCCCAGAATCTCTGTACCACCGCACGCTGCCCCCAAGGCAGCTGTGGGGGGGGGGGGGGAACGAGACTGTCAATCACCTCCTTCTGGAGTGTGCCTATGCGCAGGAGGTCTGGAGGGGGATGCAGTGGTATTTGTCGAGGTTTGTCCCGAGCAGCTCCGTGACGCGGGACTCCGTGCTCTAGGGGCTTTTTTCTGGGACGCACACCGAGGCCAACATCAACTGCGCCTGGAGGACCATCAATGCAGTGAAAGACGCTCTTTCGTCTGCCCACAACTTGCTGGTCTGCCAGCTGAAAGAACTGAACCCGACCGAGTGTTGCAGACTGGCGCACTCCAAGTTCCAGGACTACATGCTGAGGGACGCGCTAAAGCTTGGGGCAGCCGCCGCCAAGGCGTGGTGGGGAAAGACCACTGTATGAAACCCCTCGTCCAGAATAGAAAAAAAAGGCTCTATCTGGTAAGTGGGCCCAGCTGGCGCTTTCCCCAACTGGTCAGGGGGCCAACGGGGACTGTGCGGGGAGACGACTGCCAGGGTATTTTTTTTGCTTTGTTTTTTTTTCTTCTTTGTTTTGATTTTTCCTTTAGTTGGTGTACGTACCCCCTGGGTAACCTGGAGCAGCTTGCGTGACTGGGTAGGTCTATATATATGTTTTATTTTTTGTACATCTTATGAATAAAGTATATTTTTTCAAATAAAGAAAAGGTGACGAAACGTCTGAAAACTAATGTTCCAGCTCAGCGAGCAAACTCACATCCAGAACCTCAAACTGAGCTACAAATCTTCTCAAAACTCACTAGGTATAGAGAGTGGTGGTGAAGGAGGCAGTTGAGATACCTCATTGGACAGAACATTGAGTACAGGAGATGGGGACATCATGTCACAGGTGAACAAGACATTAATAAGGCCATATTTGGAATACTGTGTATAATTCTGGTCGCCTTGCTTATGGGGGATATCATTAAACCATTAAGGTTGCAGAAAAAAAGCTCCAAGGATCCTGGCGTACAGACATAATTCAGTTATGTTCTGAGGAAGGGTCACAGAATCCGAAACGTTAAGTCTGTTTTCTCCTTCACAGATGCTGCCAGACCTGCTGAACTTTTCCAGCAACTTTGTCTTTGATACTAAATGCCTTCTTAACAAACTTATCTATATGTGATGCAACTTGAAAGAATTAAGTACCTGAATCCATAGGTCTCTCTTTTTTGCAATATTGCCCCGGCCTTACTTTTAGTTGTATAAGTCCTGTCTTTGTCTGTTGTAACAAAATGTAATACCACAGTTTTATCCAAATTAAAACCCATTTTGCTGCACTTCAGCCTATTGATCAAATTCATCAAGATTTTTTTTGTAATCTCAGATAGTCTTCTTCACTGTGCACATATCACCTACGTTGGTGCCATCCACAAACTAACTAACCTTGTTTATGCATTCACATCTAAGTCACTGATCCCTGTGGAACACTGCTGGTCACAGGCCTCCACTCTGACAAACAACCCTCCACCATCAGTCTCTGTCTCCTGGCATTAAGTCAATTATGGAACTGACTGGCCAGCTCACCCTGAATCCCATGTGATTCAACATTACTCATTAGTCTGCCATATAGAACCTTGTCAAAGGCTTTACTGAAGTCCAAGTAAACACTGTCTACCGCTCTTCCCTCATCAATTGTCTCCATTACTTCCTCCAAAAAACTCAATCGAGTCTGTGAGACATGATTTCCCTCACACAAAACCATGCTTATCCGTTGCAAATGCATCTGCTGATCCAGCAATTAGCTTGTGTCTCGTTAGGTCATTGACATCTCTGTAGATTAGAGCATGTCACCAATTATACTGGCCTAGACTCTGCCTTCAATTAAAGCATGTCCCAGTCACTCTGGAAAACATTTGCAGAGGTAAGAGTGTCCAAGCATTTAGTATGCTTGTCTTCATTGGTCAGAACTTCGAATGTAGGAGTTGAGACATTAGTCAAAGATTGTATGGGTCTTTGCTGAGGTCTCTTCTGGAGTACTGTGTGTGGTTCTGGTTATTATAAGGATATCATTGAAGCTGGAGAGGGCTCAGAAGAGATTTACTAGGATGTTGCTGGGAATGGAGGGTTTGAGTTATAAGGAGAGGCTGGATAGGACCTTTTAATCACTGGAGCGTAGGAGGTTGGGAGGTGATCTGTGAAAAGTTTATAAATTAATGAGGTGTATAGATAAGGTGAATAGCATGTGTCATTTGCTTAGGATGGGGATTTCAAAACTAGGGGGCAAAATTTATAAAGTGAGGGGAGAAAGGTTAAAAACAAATGCATGTGAGGTTTATCTTTCAACACAAAGAGCCATTCCAGTTAGGAATGAACTTCTAGAGGAAGTGGTACATGGGGCTAGAGTTATAACTTCTGAAAGCCGTTTAGATCAGTACATGAAAAGAAAATGTTTGTAGGGATATGGCCCAAGCGCAGGCAGGTGGGATTAGTTTAGTTTGAGGTTATGGTCTCCATGGACTGATTGGTTTAAGGGGTCTGTAACCATGCTGTATGACTCTATGGCTGTAATCATAGAGTCATAGCATCATAACAGCTTGGAATCAGACCCTTCTGTCCAAACAGTCCATGCTGAACATAATCTCAACCTAAACTAATCCCACCTGCCTGCTCCTGGCCCATAAATATCCAAACCTTTCTTCTTCACATATCCATCTAAATGTATTTGAAACATTGTAATAGTGCCCACATCCACCACTTAGTCAGGAAGTGCATTCCACTCTCGAACTTCCCACGGTGCTAAAAAAAAGCTTCTTATGTCTTTTTAAAAATCTCCCTCTTCTCACTGAAGTTGTGAAGTTATATTGCAGAGGTACAGGTTGTTGGTGAGGTCACACTTGGAATATTATGTTCAGTTTTGTTCAGGTTGCACCACGAATGATGTTATTAAACTGGAAAGAGTGCAGAAGAAATTTACAAGGATGTTGCCAGGATTAAAGGGACTGAGTTATAGTGAATATTTTTTTCTTCAGTGTGTAGGAGGCTGGTGTGGGAGGGATAAGAGTGTATAAGGTCATCAGAGACATGATTATTGTGAATGGACTTGGTCTATTTCCCAGGGTTGGAGAATTGAGGATGAGAGGGCATCAGTTTAAGGTAAGAGGGGGAAAGAATACATGGGAACCTGAGGGGCAACATTTTTACACCAAGCGTGGTACACATATGGAATGAGCTGCCATGGAAGTGGTTGAGGCGGGTGCATTAACAACATTTAAAAGGCATTTGGATGAATACATGGATGAGAAAGGTTTGAAAGGATATGGGCTAAGTGCAGGGAATTAACATTTTGGTGTGGAAGAACATTTTGATCGACATGGATTAGTTAGGGCCAAAAAGTGTGGGTTTGTGCCGTAGGACACTATGACTCTAAGTCACACCCTACCCACCTTCTTATTACCTTCATAAATTAGATGCAAGCTCTTTGATCAGAAATGTAAGAGTCTCCAGACAGCAGACTCATTTATACTAAATCATACATAGTTTCTCTGATCAGTAAAATAATTCAGTCTCAAGCTTGTCCAATTGGAGATTTCTGCTTGTTAAAATGGTAGCATGTTCACCATCTGCTAGAATTGGACACTCTCTTACCTCTGCAAATGTTTTCCAGAATGATTGAGCCATGCATCAATTGAAGGCAGAGTCGAGACCAGAATGAATGGTGACATGTCAACAACAGCAATATTTTACAGCAGTGGGCCCTCAAAAATATTGTGAGTAACCTCCACCCCACATAATGTTCACCCCCACCTCTCTTTTTCTTCTTTCCCGCACTGATTGATAAACGGATCGTACAATATGTGGAGATATCTTCAGTTTCAATAGGTTCCAGGATGCAAAGGAAATTGGCCTAAGAGGTATTCCTTTCTATTCCAAAGTATCCCCACTCTTTGTTCTTCAGTTAAAATAAATTTAATTTGAATTTCATTTACATGCACTCAATAATTCTCAAAATTCTCCTTTTTTGATTCTCAAACCTCCATGAATTTCAATAACATGCAAATTCACAAAGTGTGCTAATGTGAAGAGTTTGATGTTTTATTTTGTTTTTAAAGTACAAGTAGCTGTTTGAAAGTTTAAGTATTGGAGAGCCATTGTTCAGTTTCATTTTATTTTAAACTAAGATTTTCTCTTTGTAAATACAATGCAACTAAAGTAAAATACTACTTTACAACATCGCTTCGTGTTGCCTGTTTACCAGCACGATTCCATGTGTTCCAGAATTGGATGGATTTATTGGAGCACTAAATGTTATATGTCGATCAGTTAAGATAGACAAGTGGTACGTTGGCCTACATTAGGGGGAAATTGTCAGGGAATGTTTAAATTGCTGCAATTGTGCAGAACCAGTGGTGAGTGCTCAATGGGAGGGCTGTATTTATAGTCTTTGTGGTGTAACTGTGTCTGACTTATCTGAACAGAACGTGCTGGATGAAAGTTCAAATGAAGTATGCAGGATGTGTACTCAATTGGATGAGGTTGTTGGATAGGAATGTGCAGTAGGAGGGTTTGTTCGTGCATTGTTGTAAACCATGCGTGTACGAATATTGGCAGCTCATGTTTTCCGACCATTGTGAATAGATGGCAAGGAAAGGAGGAGGATATTAACTGTGGGTCGGGATAACCTATATTATCACAAGTCATTGTAAAAGTGAAAATCCAGGGCATTTTAATTGGAAACCATTCAACATTGGTGTTCTGAATCCACACCTGCCATCAGTGATCAAAATCTAAGAGAATTAGACATCATATTGATGGAAAACGGGAAATGTTCTGTTTCACATCCACATTCAAAACATAAATATCGGGCAACGACTCTATGGTCAAGTAAATCATTCTCTTGAGCAATCATCCATGATTAATTCAACACTTCTGTGGAATCAGTAACTGAATACAGTGAATTAAAATTATTTCATCAAACAAATTTCACAGCAGTGCCACTAAGCTGTGGTGTCACAGAAACAGAGACAGATAAATGGGGAAATAAAGGCAGGGGCACAGAGTCCAACAATGTGGAAGGATATCCATTTGGTCCAACCTATCCATGCCTACCAGGTTTTCCAAACTGAAATGATCCATTTGACCCCATTCAGTCTGATTCACATTAAATCTTTCCTGGTCATGTACGTATTCAAATGTCTTTGAAATGTTGGAACAATAGCTACATCTATCACTTCCTCTGGCAATTTATTTCAAATATGAAAGTCCCCTCCGTGGAAGTGTTGCCCCTTAGGCCTCTTTTAAATCTTTCTTCACTCACCTCCAAATTATGCCCTCTAGTTTTGAACTTCCCTACTCTGGGGTAAAATAAAACCTTTGAATTTCACCATTTCTATACCTTTCATGCCCCCCCATCCCACCAAGCACTGAACCTCTGACAGCACAGTACTCCTTCAGCACTGACCCTTCGACAGTGCAATACTCCCTCAGCCCGGTTCCTCCTCCACATATCATTGGGTGCGATGCTTATGCTAGCCTCCCTCAAGCATGATGAGGCGAGGTCTGTTCTGTCCATGGAGGACCCTATCTCTCCGAATAACTTCATAAGCACATTGCAGCACTGCCTGCTGACTCCTCTCATCTCCTGACCCAGCGTGATAGGATAAAGGTGACAATTTTGGTTCCGGTGACCCTTCCTCAGAACCTTTCCTCACATGACCCACTGTGGCCTGGTAATGCCAACCAAGGCAACCAGGAAGAGGGGTCTAGGCCTGAGACATCAGCTTTCCTGCTCCTCTGATGCTGCTCAGCCTGGTGTGTTGATTCAGCAGCTTTCCTGCTCCTCTGATGCTTCTTGGCCTGCTGTGTTCATCCAGTTCTACGCCTTACTATGTCCAGCACCTGCAGTTCCTACTGTCTCTGATATCTAACACTGTAGTGCGACACTGAGTATCCACCTGACGAGTTGACTTCCACTATCCTGATAATAGACTACATCCCATCCCACGCCAAAGTGAAGAGGTCAATTGATGAAATATGCTCTGCTACAAACGAATTGAGAGGGAATACTCCGAGGCCTTGGTCATCACAGCTAGTTACTTCAATCAAATCAACCTCAGAGTATACTACCAAAATATCACCAAACGCTCCCAGGACAAGAACAGCACAGATAACTCTCTCAATGATCTCACAGTCAAATATATGAAGGACCGGTGTAATCTGAGCAGAGAGGCAGTGTTAAACTCTTTGAATCCGTCTCCATTATACGCTCACTCATCAAAATGCGCATGCACACACACACACACACGCGCACACACACACACACACACACACACACACACACACACACACACAATCTCTCTCTCTCTCGCGCGCGCACGCACACACACACACACACACACGTACACACATGCACACACACACACCCACACGCACACTCTCTCTCGCGCGCACACGCACACACAGACACACAGATACACACACGCACACACACACACTCTCTCTCTCTTGCGCACGCGCACACACAAACACACACAGACACACACACACACTCTCTATCTCTCTCTTGCGCACGCGCACACACAGACACACACACACACACACACACACACACACACACACACACACTCTCTCGTGCACGTGCACACACAGACACACACACACACACAATCTCTCTCTCTCGCGCACGCACACACACACACACACACACACACACACACACACACACACGCACATGCATGCACACACACACACCCACACACACACTCTCTCTCTCGCGCACACGCACACACAGACACACACGCACACACACACACTCTCTCTCTCTTGCGCACGCGCACACACAGACACACACACACACACACACACACACACACACACACTCTCTATCTCTCTCTTGCGCACGCGCACACACAGACACAGACACACACACACACACACACACACACACAACACACAGCGCGCGCAAAACACTGAACTCCTGACTGTGGTACAACATGGTCAAAATATCATTGGCTCAACAATCTAATCAAGAATTGAACTCGCCCACAAATTCAACACCAATTTATTTATTTGATTCTTTGTGCTCTGTTTCTCAGCTAGATTGCTGATTCTTAACATTGAAATAAACAGTTGGCCCGATCCTATGTGCCACATCCTTCTCCCAAACACAGCATCGGATTCCCAAATGGTGTGTGATGCAGACGCCCTTCTGGTTCGGGGGGAGTGCATCTTGATCTTGACCAAAGTGTATGAATTTCCTCTATTGATCTGGCATCCAGGGATTCTTTAATTCTGTGTGTGTGTGTGTGTGTTTGTGTGTGTGTGTGTGTGTGTGTGTGTGTGTGTGTGTGTGTGTGTGTGTGTGAGAGAGAGAGAGAGAGAGAGAGAGACAGAGTTTGTATATGTGTGTGAATGCGTGTGATAGAGAGGGACAGAGTGTTTGTGTGCAGATGTGAAAGAGAGAGAGTATGTGTGCATGTGTGTCTGTAGGTGTGTGTGAGTGACAGTGTGTGGTAAGTATTTTCAGAGCCTGCAGACAGAGATAGATCGTATCTCCCTGTGTGCAGTCTTTGCCAGTGCACTCAGTTTAATTCTATTTGTGTCAGTCAGCTACTTCCCAGTGTTTCCAGATGAACTTCAGGTGGAAAAGGGAAACTAAGGTCTCTTGTCGTACTGCCATCTTGATTTTAATTAAAGTTTCCACTGTAACTTAACTTCAATTGTATAAATCTCAGGCTCATTAAAGTAATCATGCTGAATGCGTGTGTTTACAATATTTACAATAAAACTTGCCCATTTCTACGCAAGTATAAATTTGTGTCCGTTGCAGTAATAACCATATGTTCAATTGCATTATAAACTTGTGTTCATTTGTTGAAAAACGTTTGTGATCATTTGTTCAATAAACCTATGTTTGTGCAATAACTGTGTATTGTGAAAGCTTCAGATTTGAAGCTGAAGGATTGCGCCTTCCCCCTCGCTCCTTGTTCCAACATGGAGACAGCCGTTGCCCCATTGGAACGATGACATGTGGGGACTGCACTGCGGGTGTCACAGATCCCAGTCCCCGGGACACACTCCCAGCAAGTTTACAATCACAGAAATAAGCCACCTTTCAGAATCATAGGATATCAGAGGGCAGGAAGAGGCCATTTGAGCCATCGATTCTTGGTGGGTTATTCAAAGGGACAGTGCAGTTAGTTTACATTTTTCCCAGCTCTTACAATGGGTCTTTCCAATCCTAGCCAGTGGAACATCCATCTAACTCCATTTGAACATTATCATTGAATATCCTTCAGTTTCTGAAATGCTCCGGCCCTGATAACTAGGTTTCTACAGAATAGGAGACAGTGGTATCTCATTTGATGGCTGTAGTTACAGTAACATTAAGAGTGAGATCAGAGGAAAGTAAGCCACAGCTCGTTTTTGCAGTGTTCAATAAGCATATTCTGAAAGGGAAAGGTCCACGAGAACAGCTTCACAGCTACTGTCAAATTGTAAGTTCATAAGGTGAGCCTGATATTTGGCTGTGGGTAGAAGGGACGATATAGACTTGGCAGGATTAAAGCTGGTGAGGGGCTTTGGGTTCAATGTTAATAGGATGCCATTTCGTATTGATGCATGCTGGGGACATTAGAGTCCAAATGTGGTTGGACTGAGAATGAGGTCAGCTGTGTATCTGGATGAACAATGACAATCGGTAAATGGTCATTGATGCCTCTGGATGGAGAGCACCAACAAGATTGCAATCAGTGATGTTCTTGGATGGAAAGTGACAATAATGTGATGCCAATGATTAGCCATTGCTGGAAGCCCATCCTGTTCAATGAGTCTCCTTTCCTCAGGAAATGCGGCATGTTCTTCTTGCTTGTGTAGATGAGATTCCCTACAGTGTGGAAACAGGCCCTTCAGCCCAACAAGTCCACACCACCCCTTGATATATCCCACCCAGATCGATCCCCCATAGCCCACACAGCCCTGAATACTATGGGCAATTTAGCATGGCCGATCCACCCAGCCTACACATTTTTGCACTGTGGGAGGAAACCGGAGCACCCGGAGGAAACCCATGCAGGCACGGGGAGAATGAGTAAACACCGCACAGACAGTCGCCCGAGGATGGAATTGAACCCGGGTCCCTGGTGCTGTGAGGCTGCAGTGCTAATCACTGAGCCACCGTGCCATCCTGTATGTTCTTCTCACTTGGTCTTCATCTGACTTGAGATCCTGGGACGCTAGGGGCAGGGAATAAATGCTGGCCTCGTCAACAATGTCCACATTCAGTATGTGAGATGAATGAAATCTTCTTGTTCAAAAACCTTGTAGTTTAAAGACAGCTATTCCTACCCTACAAAGCAGAAGAACAGCTCTGAGATGTATTTTCATACTTGGAATAAAGTGAATCGTTGTATCATCAGTTGAAATAATTTGTGATCTTGGATGGTGTCATGGTGTTTGAGTGAACAGCGCTATTGCTAGCAGATTCCAAAATCTGATTTTTGTTATTACGTTACGATGCGGTAAGCAGCAAAGTTTCTTCAAAATCGGGATTAAACTCGTTATTGTAAATAGTTTTTTTTCATATTCAGAAATTTGTAAAACAGCAGCAAAGCTGAGCAATGCTGCACCCTCGATTTCCCAAAGGAGCTTCCACACAATGTAAGGCAACGTCTCTGGGACTGCATCAGCTCAGAGTTTCAAACAAAGAGCTTTTCAGCTGGCTGAAGGGACAGATCACATCGCACTGAAAAATGCATCGAACAATTGACCATGTGGTGAAAGTGTTCTACACCATCCTTGCATTTATTGGCACTCCTGGTATGGCATTATAACGTTTGAACTTGTTTTAATTTGTTTTGATCTGCTTTCTGGTTTTATGCTTTTAAAATAATGTCTCCAACTCTTTGTGATCGAGTTAATGGGAACTGCAAATGCTGGAGAATCGAAGATAACAAAATGTGAAGCTGGATGAACACAGCAGACCTAGCAGCATCTCAGGAGCACAAAAGCTGACGTTTCATGCCTAGACCTCTCTGATGAAGAGTCTAGGCCCAAAACGTCAGCTTTTGTGCTCCTGAGATGCTGCTTGGCCTGCTGTGTTCATCCAGCCCCACACTTTATTATCTCTAACTCTTTGACTGGTCTTCTCCAGACACTGGAATAGTGATACAAATTCACTGAACAGCACTTTCAGTACAGTTTTCTACTGACAGAGACTCCCAGTTTCACTGCTGCTTCGACATTTTCAGGTCTCAATGTCCGTCATCTGTTCTGTTTGCGTGCGACTTGAAGGTATGAGGTCAGACCAGGCAAGTCAGTTCTGAAGAAGGATCACTGGACCCAAATCATTAACTCTTCTTTCTCTCCCATAGAATGCTGCCTGTCCTGCTGAGAAATTTCTGTTTTTGTTATACAACAGACACCTGTTTTACTATAACTTGAAGGCTAGGAGGTAATCGGCTCATAGTCTTCAAAATATTAACAAGGAAAGACAGGGTCAATAAAGATGAACTATTTCCACTGTTGGGGATTCTGGAATCGTGGGTGGGGCCTCAGTATAATAATTAGGGACAGACTGTTCAGGAGAGATGCTTGGAAATACCTCCACGTGCAAAGCTTGATGATGTTTGGAACTCTCTTGCAGAAAGGATAGTGGGTATTGGATCAGTCTTTCATTTTAAATTGGGGATAGATTCTATTTTTGGTTAAGTAAAGTAATGAAGGGATCTGCACCCCATCTTGACTTTTGAAGCTTCACCTAACTGCTAATCTGTCTGGAAATTCTTTCCTTCTCACTGGCTCTGGTCAAAGTACTAAGAACAAAGAAACCTACAGCACAGGAACAGGCCCTTCGGCCCTCCAAGCCTGCACTGATCAAGATCCTCTCTCTAACCTGTCATCTATTTTCCAATGGTCTGTGTCCATTTGCTCCCTGCCCATCCATGTACCTGTCCGAATATATCTTAAAAGACGCTAACGTGTCTGCATCTACCACCTCCGTGGGCAACGCGTTCCAGGCACCCACCACCCGCTGTGTAAAGAACTTTCCACGCATATCTCCCTTAAACTTTCCTCCTCTCACTTTGAACTCATGATCCCTAGTAATTGAGTCCCCCACTCTGGGAAAAAGCTTTTTGCTATCCACCCTGTCTATACCCCTCATGATTTTGTAGACCTCAATCAAGTCCCTCCTCAATCGCCGTCTTTCTAATGAAAATAATCCTAATCTATTCAACCTCTCTTCATAGCTTGTACCCTCCATACCAGGCAACATCCTGGTGAAGTGGTCAGTGAATTCAAATCTTGACAGATTGTACCCCTGATCCCTGCACATCAAGATATTTATCATGTTCAAATATGCAGCTTTACAGTTGTAATATTCATGCGTTGTCACAAAGGGAGCCCTGCATGCTCTGTTATACTGCACTTGCATAAGATGCATTAAGTTGTCTTATTCGAAATCTAATGCAGAATCTGATGACTTGATTCTGGGCCCTAATGTGGTTCCTATCAGGATTTGATCAAATGCTAAGAGCACCAGCAGCCTGATCCAAGGAGAAGGGGAGAGTTTGGTTTATGGACAGTCCAATTGAAAGCCCAATCGCTGGCCCTTTGAGTAAGTTGGGAGTAATGGTGTTCTGTGCCTGCCAGAGCTGGAGCTAAGAACAGTTAGAATTTATTACACTCATTCAAATAGTTATCTTGCAGCCAATAAAAATAGCAGATTTCCTCTGCCCTCTTAGGAGAGGAGGGATCATGAGCTCAGCCTTTGTCCAAACCTCATTATCTTTGGAGTATGTAGGCTGGAAAACAATCTTAGGTGGTTGTAAAAGTCTTAAAATTCAAAGTCATTCAACTGCAAGAACTTCCACAAACAATATGCTCTGAATTTGGTGCTAAAATCTTATTGTTGCTCTCTGGAACTGGTTTATTTGAAATCACAAGGTTTACAAAAGTAGCTACTTCATCAGATGATGAATTAGCTGGGCTTAGAAAGCTTGTGATTTCAAAAAACCCTGTTTCACTATAACCTGGTGTCATGTGACTTCTGACTTCATCCATTCCAGCCCACCACCGGTACCTCCACATCATTTCTGGAGCTGGCAGGTGAAGTTTCTGGTGAATTCACTGCTCCTTTTCTCTTCTGTCCACCACAGTTAATTTGCTGGCGATTGTTATCCTTTCCCGGGGAAAGTGTGGTGTTTCTCCTTGCACAACACGCTACCTGATGGTTATGGCAGCTGCTGATCTGACGCTCATTATCAGTGATGTTGTACTGAACAGAGTTCGCTCTTATTATTCCCAGAGGTCCTTCCTGGACTCCACTCCTGTATGTAGTGGTATCGGAGTCCTGGTACGTGCAGCCAGGGACTGCTCTGTCTGGTTCACCATCGCCTTCTCCTTTGACCAATCTGTGTCCATTTGTTTTCAGAAGCTGAGAACAAAACATTGCACTGAGAAAACTGCATCATTCATTCTAGCAACAACATGCACCCTGCTCTGTTTTAAAAACACCCCCTTCTATTTTTCATATGAGCCTCTGAGGATAATCAACAATGTGCCATTTTACTGTAAAATGAAGTCAAGCTACTTTACTGATAGTCAGTGGGTGGCATTAGATTGGTTTGATACAGTTTTAACCCCTTTACTGCCATTTTCTTTAATCCTGTTGTTCAATACTTTGACAGTTAGACATATTTTAGTGACCAGTCGAGCCCGGAAGAGGCTGAAGGGTGAGACCAAAGGAGAGAATCGTAGAGACCCAGAGATGGAGAGCAGAAAGAAATCCGTGATTTTACTCTTCACCATCTCAGGGAGCTTCATCCTCCTGTGGTTAATCTATGTTCTATATTTCTTGTATTATTTCATTCAAGGATTTGATTCTTCAGAGTACTCGCTTTTTCTATATGACTTCAGCAAAGTTTGTTATATGCTGCAGAACCGAAACAGTTGCACAAACACATTTATTTATATAGCAACATTGCCTAGGTTCAGATCAGTAAAATCTCTTGTTACACGACTTCCTTGTGTTATAAATAAATAAAACTGCTCACTGAAGCCCACAGGATGGAATTATTGTTTCCATGCCATGACTTTTGCTTTTTATTGACTCATGAGATGTTTCATCACTGGCTGGGTCAGCATTTACCGCCCATCCTTTGCAGACCCTTGAGATTGTGGCAGTGACCTACACTCTTGAACACTGCAGTCTACACGCTATTAATTGAACAACAATAGCCCAAGAGAGGGAATTCCAGGATTTTGACCCAGTGGCACTGAAGGAACGGAGATATATTTCCAAATCAAGATGGCGAGTGGCTGGGAGGGGAACTTGCAAGGGGTGGTATTCCTCCTCCTTTTGTCCTTCTAGATGGAAGTGGTATCAGGTCCAGAGGTGGAGGGAGTGAAGGTTTGCGACGTTGTTCATCATATGTACATCATCTAGCAGCAAAGCACCATGACAAACTCTCCTTAATATCGATACACTCAGACAATGAAGGCCATCAGTTTAACTGGGTCAAGGTAACCGTCGTAGCCCAAGCCAAACATGGACTCACAGAGGAATTCCTAGAAGCATAGTCTTCCACCCATACCTCAATCAACAAATATATAGAATTGGATACAAATCAAAACTGGAAACGACACTACTCACCATAATGGCTAGAGAGTATAAATTCCAAGTGGAGTAGAATAACGTTGCTTCAGTGGGGGCTCCACTGCTGATGTCATCTGGCATGGTGACAAAAACGTCTGAACAAGAACAACCACCTCAGTGAGCAAATCATCAACCTCACCCATAGCCCAACCTTCAGGTTTTTGCCAAAACTTTAAGTGCATGTTTGTGAATATGATGCCAACCGAGTTGGGGTGCCTTGTACTGGATGGTGTTGAGCTCCTTGAGTGTTGTTGGAGGTACTACCATCCAGGAAGTTGGGGAGTACTCCCTCACCCTCCTAACAATGAAGGGAGAGAGTTGATTCTCCTGTCATAGCCCAACCCAAATGAACCTTTGAAGAAATGGAATTTCCCACTTGGTAGTTCTATCATCTCGGAACTCACTGTAAGTCTCTATCAAAATCAAGCCCTCTAGAGGGCTCTCATGAAATTAATTAGGATAGTTAATCAGAAAATGTTCCAACAGGAAATATGTGGAGTCCCTCCTCAGTATCAAGTCAACGGACCTCACACTAACGCCACATACAGTCAATATATGAGCTGTTTCAGTGTCTGAAATTGTGTCAGAACTCATACACCAAACGAATGGTTAGGCTCCCTATTTCTCAGCATCATGATTCCCAATTCCAATGGACTACTCCAATGTAATCCTATTTGAAATTTACCATCATAGGGTGAAGAGACAAAGCAGTACAACCAAGCTCCTAAGTGTTGAAAGTGATACAATGCCACTCTCTGTTAGCCACCCACACTACTGCAAAGAGGGTGGGAAAGTAAGAGAGGGAGAGAGGGAGGACATCAGCTTGCAGAACCATCCAAACTGACACTACATTAACACACGTACAGACACAGGCCCAGGCAAAACACACATACCCACTTCCCCTACACACACACACACACAAACACACACACACACACACACACGTGCACTCTCTCACACACATACACACACAGGCACACACACACACACACACACATACACACACAAAAACACACACAGCCTAGTGTGGAGTGGATTGAAATTGCACTGAGGTCCCTCAGTGTTAAATGCTCTCATGTGAAGAAACACTTGTGCTCCCTCAGAGATGTGGAAAAGATGTGGTTTTGAGCAAATTTTCTGACATTGTACCCGTCAAGTAGATTGTTTCCACTGTTGTTTCTGCAGAGGTGTGGGGAGTCCAGCAGAGTGTGACATTGTAAATGTGAGAAGGTCTCTCTCTCGCTCTCAAACACACACATACAGAGAAGCGTACACGTGATTGATCGCAGGGGACTGATGGATTAAAGTTTCTGAAACACAAGCAGAGACACGCAGATGCATAAAGACACATCACCACCTGGAAGATACACGGTTTCTCTCAAAGATGTACACTGCCATGCACAGACACCCACAGGCACACACACAGACATACATACAGTCACTATCCATCGAGATACATCACTAAACTCACTGTTGCTGTCACTTTCGATTCAGATACATCACTGACTTCACAGGTATTGTCTCTGTCCATTCAGTTACATCACCGATCTCACAGGTATTTTCACTGTCCACTCAGTTACATCACTGGCCTCCTGGTATTGTCACTGTCCATTCAGGTACATCACTGACCTCACTGGTATTGTCACTGTTCATTCATTTACATCAGAAATCTCACTGGTATTGTCACTCCCCATTGAGGTACCTCACTGACCTCACTGGTATTGCCATGTCCATTCAGGTACATCACTGACATCCCTGGTATTGTCACAGTCCATTCAGTTCCATCACTGATCTCACTGATATTGTCACTGTCCTTTCAGTTACATCACTGATCTCACGGTTATTGTCACTGTCCATTCAGTTCCATCACAGGTCTCACTGATATTGTCAGTGTCCATTCAGGTTCATCACTGATCTCACTGATATTGTCACTGTGCATTCAGTTACAACACTGACCTCACTGGTATTGTCACTGCCCTTTCAGTTACATCACTGACCTCACTGGTATTTTCACTGCCCACTTTGGTACATCACTGATCTCACCTGTTTTGTCAATATCCATTCAGTTACATCAGTGATTTCACTCGTATTGTCACTCTCCAGCTAGTTTGATGTTAACTCTGAAATGGTGACTCTGTGTTTTGCCTCCTCGCACTGATGCTGCTAGATCTGCTGTGTTTCTCCAGCAATTTCGCTTTTTGTTTCAGATCGTCAGCCTTGGCCATTCTTCGCTGCATTTGAAGCTCACCACACTTGTTCCTGTGTTTGTGGGGTTGTCCTATGTATAGAGATTTGGAAATTTGCACCTTTATATGCCTGAGCTTTGAAGAGAGGAACGTCATCATTTTGAAATGTGAACAAAAAACGAGTTAAGGAACAGACAGATTGCACATCCCCCCAGTTTGGAGAGTCTGGAAACGGGAGGACAATTAATAAAACAGGTCTGTGAAAAAGGACATTTTTCTTCTTTTTAATCTGAAGTTTGTGAAAGATTGAAGTTCACAAAGGCAGGGTGCTATGGAAACTCAGTATTTGATTATCTTTAAGACAGATGTTAATAGATCTATAATTCACAGTGGCCTCCATAGTTGTGAAGATAGGTTGACTAAAAACTATTGATGTATTCTAGTGGCCATGATTGAATTGAATGGGGGAGCAGGCATAATGAAACAAAGAAACAAAGAAACCTACAGCACAGGAACAGGCCCTTCATCCCTCCAAGCCTGCGCTGCTCAAGATCCTCTGTCTAACCTGTCATCTATTTTCTAACGGTCTGTCTCCATTTGCTCCCTACCCATCCATGTACCTGCCCAAATATATCTTAAAAGACACTAACGTGTCTGTGTCTACCACCTCCGCTGGCAACGTGTTCCAGGCGTCCACCACCCTCTGTGTAAAGAACTTTCCACGTATATCTCCCTTAAACTTTCCTCCTCTCACTTTGAACTCATGACCCCTAATAATGGCCCTAATTTTCACTCTAGCTCTTATATTCTTAAACAATAGACCTCTAAATATGGGACTGTACTGCCTGATCATGGTAACAACAGCGAAAGGAATCATTTGATTCACGTTTACTTTTGAAGCATTTTGTAAAGTTCAATGAGATTGTCTCTCATTCTTTCAAGTTATACGGAGTACAGGGCTTGTTTCCACAAATCATATCTACCCTCCATATTAACGTTGTCATCAATTTCTGCTGAATTTCATTTCTGCTGGATCTTTTGCCCTATTACTTCATATATGTTTTAGTTGTACTTGGTAATCTATTTGACTCTTCTCATTCACAATCGGTGACTTATCTGGCATTTACAAAATGAGAACAAACCAGCATAACAAAAAAAATTGATGGATTGTGGATGTTGGAAAGACGAAACTGAAATTTCCCGAGAAATACAGCAAGTCAGGCAACACCTGTGAACAGAAAGCAAGGTTAACCATTTCAGATTGTGCGACTCCTCTCAGAACTTACTGCAGAGAGGAAAGGCGGTATCTATGCTGAATATAGAGGTGGGAAAGAAAGGTAACAGAGGGCGGTTGAGTGACTGAAAGATGGATTTGGAGACCAGAGAGAGAGAGAGCAGTGATGTACAGATAAAGGGAGAAAGGAAAGATTCTAACGGGGATCGCCAGAGTTTGAAATTGGGTTGATTGTGTTGACAAGGAGTGGTGTGCTGGGGCTGGGTAAAAGTCATTGGAATAAGTTGCTCTGCCTTTAAAGTCATTGAATTTGATCTTGAGTTCTGAAGATGGGAAGAGTCTTCCAGTGGAAAATGAGCTGTTGTTCTTCAAGCTTGCACTCTGCTTTGCTGGAGCACAGCAGCAAGCCTGAAATGGAGGCGCTGGCCATGGAGCACGGTGGCTTGTGGAAATGGCAGGCAAATGGAAGTTCTGGGTTACGCTCATTGGCAAAACATAGTTGTTTCACAACTTGGTCGCCCAGTCTGTGTTTTGTCTCCCCCAAATATAGAACAGACCAGCGAATATGAGCAGCAAATACAGTGGAATGTATGAACCAGTTCCTGACTGACAAATAGATTTGATGAGCTCACTTGGCCAGCTCACAATGCAGAGTGAAGCCAAGAGCATGGGTTCAATTCGTGCCCTGGCTGAGGTTCCCATGCAGGCCTATCCCTTCGCCTGAGGCATGCTGATCCACAGGTTCAACCACCACCAGGTCTTTCTCTCTTATGGCAACATCACCGGTGACCAATGCTAATGAACAATCTCACCAGCTGTCCAGTAGAGAGCTTGTTTCCGACTGCTTCTGCCTGGAAGAAAAAGTGAACTACAACGTAGTAAACTTAGTTGAATGCTTATCACAACAATACAATGCTAGATTCTACATATTAAAAGATTTCTGCAGCTAACTCTCTTACTCACCAAATGTTGGTTCTGACAAGCAAAAACAGAAAGTGCTGATTAAGCTCAGCATGTCTGGCAGTCTCTGTGCAGAGAGAGAAGCAGTTAACATTTCAGGCTCAGTTACACAAACACACATTTACTGCACTAATGAAGTGAATTACGTAATAGAACATGTGCTATTTATGTAAATGAACATAAGTTATTACATAAGTTAACGCACAGACATTAAATAAATAAATGAGTTTATTCCACAAACTTTTTGACACAACAAACACACGTCTTACATGCAAAAGAACACACATTGATTACAAAAATGAACACAAATTTATTACATCAATGAACACACATTAATTACACAAATGAGATAACAGTGTGGAGCTTCTGAAGAAGGATCCCAACCCAAAACGTCAGCTTTCCTGCTCCTCTGATGCTGCCAGACCTGCTGAGTTCCTCCAGCTCCAAACTGCGATATTTCTGACTCCAGCATCTGCAGTTCATACTATCTGTATAACACTAATGAACACAATTTATTTTACACAAATAAACACATGTTTGTTTTATTAATGACCAGATGTTTTATTGGGTCGAAAATGCACAAAGCAGGAAGTTTACCTAACTTATCTTGGGACAAACGACAATAAGTCTGGACTGCCTTTAAACTGGAACTGTGATATTATTGCTATTGTGGAGACTGGGCTGAATGACAGGCAGGATTGGCAGTTTAATCTGGTGAGGTGATGCATTTTGGAAGGTCACATACAGGTGGAAATTATACAGTGAATGGCAGAGCCCTTAAGAGTATTGCTATGCAAAGGGATCTGGTTATGCAGATCCCAAAATCATTGGAGGTGGCAGCGCATGTATATAAGGAGTAAAAAGGCCTATGACACGGTTGCATTCATTGGAAGTGGCACTGAGTATGAGGATAGACACCAAAAGAACTGCCGATGCTGTAAATCATAATTTCTTCAGAATTTCCTCTGTTCTGAAGAAAGGTACCAAATCCAATGCATTACCTCTGATTTGTCTTCATAGATGCTGCCAGATCTGCTGATCTTTTCTGGTAAGTTTTGCTTTCATTGTTTTGCTGTTGTAGATAAGAATAGATAAGTTATGCTGTAGCTTTATAGAGCTTAGTTAAGCCACATTTGGAATATTGCATACTGTTCTGAACGTTACACAAGCAGAAGAATGTGGATACTTTGGAGAGGGCACAGGAAAGGTTTGCAAGGATGTTGCCTGGAATGGGAGTTTTTAACAACGAGGGAAGGTTGGACAGGCTGGCTTCCTGTCCTTTGGAATTCAGAAGGGTGAGGGGCAACCTGATGCCAGTTTATAAGATTGTGAATGGTATGGATAGAGCATAAAGTATTAGGTTTTTCCAAGCTTGGAGGCGTCAATTACTTGGAGACACAGGTCCAAGGTTTGAGGATGGGGAGAGTTGAAAAGAGGTGAATGAGGCACATTTTTCATATAAAGAGCGTTGAGTTCCTGAAATGTACAACCAGAAGAAGTGGGGAAGCATACAGAAAAGTAGCATTTAAGAAACAGTGGATGAATACTTGAATAGAAAGGGAATAGAGGGGTAGGGGTCCTATAAGTGAAGACAGTTTTGATAAGGAAGGGCAAAATGTGCTGGTGCAGGCTTGAAGGGCAGAATGGCCTGTTCTTATGCTGTGGTGCTGTTCTTCATCTTTTTCTTTGTACCTACTTGAGCATCGGGCCAGTAGAGTGCCAATCTCCTGTCTTTTCATTTGATTCATGCACAACAATTCTATCCAAATAATTTTGGAATGCCCTTTTGAATGCTTCATTTGGACTTGTCTCCAAGACATTTCTAAGAGGTGCCTTCCAGACCTTAACTACTCACTGAGTGAAAGAGGATTTTCCCTTCTATCATAGATAATAAAGTGTGAAGCTGGATGAACACAGCAGGCCAAGCAGCATCTCAGAAGCACAAAAGCTGACGTTTCGGGCCTAGACCCTTCCTCAGAGAGGGGGATGGGGTGAGGGTTCTGGAATAATTAGGGAGAGAGGGGGAGGCGACTGAAGATGGAGAGAAAAGAAGATAGGTGGAGAGGAGAGTATAGGTGGGGAGGTAGAGAGAGGATAGGACAGTCCAGGGAAGACGGACAGGTCAAGGAGGTGGGATGAGGTTAGTAGGTAGGAAATGGAGGTGCTGCTTGAGGTGGGAGGAAGGGATGGGTAAGAGGAAGAACAGGTTAGGGAGGCAGAGACAGCCTGGGCTGGTTTTGGGATGCAGTGGGTGGAGGGGAAGAGCTGGGCTGGTTGTGTGGTGCAGTGGGGGGAGGGGACGAACTGGGCTGGTTTTGGGATGCGGTGGAAGAAGAGGAGATTTTGAAGCTGGTGAAGCCCACATTGATACCATTGGGCTGCAGGGTTTCCAAGCGGAATATGAGTTCCCTTCTATCACCCTGTCTTCGTTTGCAAATCACTTTAAATCTCTACTCCCTCATTTTTGTTCTTTTTCCACCTGCAAACTTTCAAACTGTCCCCTGCACACCACAATCCACAGCATTAATGCATATCAGGAAATGCAAGTGCCTCAATATTGGCCTGTGAGTCTCCTCTAATAAACCCTCCAGATGTTTAAAAATCAACCAGGTAGGACTCCAACCAGAATTACCGTCCTGCATTCCACTTAACTTCAGTCTTGCCTCACTCCTGTTGCGTGTTGCTTTATGTATTATCCAAACTTGCTGGAATGAGCTGGCTGGCCTTTAGTGGAACTCAAAGTGAGCGTCAGAAACAGTTCATTGCTAAGCACGTGTTGTTTGATTCCGCTGTTGATGGCACTCTCTACTAGTCTAGTACTGATGGGCAGAAGGCTGTTGGCGAGTTAATTGTCCCGACTGGATTTGCGCTGCTCTGAGTGTAGAGGGACTGCCATTGTTGGATAGTTGCCAATGTCAGAACTGCACCAGAAAAGATTTGCCATGGGCGCAGAGAACCCTAGATCATAGGCATTCGGGGCAATTGCCGGAATACTGTCAGATCTGAGAGCCTTTGTTGTATTCAGTACCTTCACCACTTTCTTGAAACCATATGGAATGATTCAAATTAGTGTTGGAGCTAGTCTATTTAGATGGATAGATGGTTGGCTAACTTACAGAACATAAAGAGTTGGGATAAGTGGGCATATTCAGGATGGGGACCTGTAACAAACAGGGTACCACAGGGATCAGTGCCTGGGCCATAATTTTTCACAATATGTATTTATAACTTGGGTGAGGAAAGTAGATGTACTATTACCAAGTCTGTAGATGGCACAAAATTAAATTCGAAAACAATGATGAGGATGACATCAAAAGTCTGCAGAGTGATATGGAGAGGTTAAGTGAGTGGGTATAAACTTCCATTCAAGGTAAATTTCAAAAGAAATGGATTGTAAAAATAGGGAGGCTTTACTAAAACTCCAGAGGGCGCCACTCAGATCACAGCTGGAATTCTGTAAACAGTTCAGTTCCTCATTTAAGAATAGATAGACTGGTATTAGAGGCTGTCCAGAAAAGGTTCACTTGTCTGATCCTGGGTATGGAGGGGCTATCTTATGAGGTGAGGTGGAGTACGTTGAGCCTGTACTCGTTATAATTGAGAAGTATGAGAGGTGACCTTATTAAAACAAAGAACATTATTACAGAACCTGTCAGGGTTCATATGGAGAGATCGTCTGCCCTTATGAGAGAGTCTCAGAGCAGAGGGCACATTCTGAGATTAAGACAAACACGAGGAGGAATGTGTTCTCTCAGAGGTTGAATGTTTGGAATTATTTATGGCATGTAACTGCAGAGGCTGGGTCATGAATTGTATTCAAGTGTCATGTAACCAGGATTTTAATCCGTCAGGGAATTAGGGGTTATAGGAAACAAGCAGGAAATTTCAAAAACACAGATAATTAGTCTGCATCTAACCCTGCGCTGGCTCTGTCCTGGGAATGTTTAATGGGTTGTCTGTATCTATTGGACTGTCTGTATCTGTTGGACTGTCTGCATCTGTTGGACTGTCTGAATCTGTTGGAGTGTCTGCATCTGTTGGACTGTCTGTATCTGTGGGGATGTCTGTATCTGTTGGACTGTCTGTATCTGTTGGACTGTCTGTATCTATTGGACTGTCTGTATCTGTTGGACTGTCTGTATCTGTTGGACTGTCTGTATCTGTTGGACTGTCTGTATCTGTTGGGATGTCTGTATCTGTTGGGGTGTCTGTATCTGTTGGACTGTCTGTATCTGTTGGACTGTCTGAATCTGTTGGGGTGTCTGTATCTGTTGGACTGTCTGTATCTGTTGGACTGCCTGTATCTGTTGGACTGTCTGTATCTGTTGGGGTGTCTGTATCTGTTGGGGTGTCTGTATCTTTTGGACTGTCTGAATCTGTTGGGGTGTCTGTATCTGTTGGGGTGTCTGTATCTTTTGGACTGTCTGTATCTGTTGTGGTGTCTGTATCTGTTGGACTGTCTGTATCTGTTGGGTTGTCTGTATCTGTTGGACTGTCTGTATCTGTTGGACTGTCTGTATCTGTTGGACTGCCTGTATCTGTTGGACTGTCTGTATCTGTTGGGGTGTCTGTATCTGTTGGGGTGCCTGTATCTGTTGGACTGTCTGTATCTGTTGGGGTGTCTGTATCTGTTGGGGTGTCTGTATCTGTTGGACTGTCTGTATCTGTTGGGGTGTTTGC
This sequence comes from Stegostoma tigrinum, assembly GCF_030684315.1. NCBI lineage: Eukaryota > Metazoa > Chordata > Chondrichthyes > Orectolobiformes > Stegostomatidae > Stegostoma > Stegostoma tigrinum. The sequence goes on from NC_081399.1 coordinate 532,246, forward strand.
ATCTGTTGGACTGTCTGTATCTGTTGGGGTGTCTGTATCTGTTGGACTGTCTGTATCTGTTGGGTTGTCTGTATCTGTTGGACTGTCTGTATCTGTTGGGGTGTGTGTATCTGTTGGGGTGTCTGTATCTGATGGGGTGTCTGTATCTGTTGGACTGTCTGTATCTGTTGGACTGTCTGTATCTGTTGGGCTGTCTGTATCTGTTGGACTGTCTGTATCTGTTGGGGTGTGTGTATCTGTTGGGCTGTCTGTATCTGTTGGGGTGTCTGTATCTGTTGGGGTGTCTGTATCTGATGGGGTGTCTGTATCTGTTGGGCTGTCTGTATCTGTTGGGGTGTCTGTATCTGTTGGGGTGTCTGTATCTGTTGGGGTGTCTGTATCTGTTGGACTGTCTGTATCTGTTGGGGTGTCTGTATCTGTTGGACTGTCTGTATCTGTTGGACTGTCTGTATCTGTTGGACTGTCTGTATCTGTTGGGGTGTCTGTATCTGTTGGACTGTCTGTATCTGTTGGGGTGTGTGTATCTGTTGGGCTGTCTGTATCTGTTGGGGTGTCTGTATCTGTTGGGGTGTCTGTATCTGATGGGGTGTCTGTATCTGTTGGGCTGTCTGTATCTGTTGGGCTGTCTGTATCTGTTGGGGTGTCTGTATCTGTTGGGGTGTCGGTATCTGTTGGGGTGTCTGTATCTGTTGGACTGTCTGTATCTGTTGGGGTGTCTGTATCTGTTGGACTGCCTGTATCTGTTGGGGTGTCTGTATCTGTTGGGGTGTCTGCATCTGTTGGACTGTCTGTATCTGTTGGGGTGCCTGTATCTTTTGGACTGTCTCTATCTGTTGGACTGTCTGTATGTGTTGGACAGTCTGTATCTGTTGGGGTGTCTGTATCTCTCGGACTGTCTGTATCTGTTGGACTGTCTGTATCTGCTGGTATATCTGTATCTGTTGGGGTCTCTGCAGTGGTTGCAGCTCCTCTCCCAGTTGGCAGTAGTGTATATTTGTGGTGCTCGTAGTTGTTGGATTTACTCTCAGTCAGGAAGTATGTGTTACTTTATCATTTGCTTATGCTGCTTGGTGTTACTTAATGCATTGATTTGATGGGGAAATATATTTTAAAGAGTAGGGTTTTCCCAGACTGCGGGAGAATAGCCAAAAAGAGATTGGGGTGGGGGTGGGGGTGACTCAGACACGTGGGATGGAATGTTGTAATGGCTGCATGTGAGTCAAGGACATCAGTGAAACACTCTGAGGTCTGTTTATGAGACTGATCAATACTGAAGGAAGAGCATCAATCCTGGATGAACACTGATGCTGTTTTTTGATGAGTGAATTCCTTTGAATAGAATGGAATAAATGAGTTTCAGTAATGAAAGAAAATCCCCCAAGAGAAAGCCAATTAACTTGTTGTCATCCTTTCTTCAGGAAGTTGAAAATGTTTTTAACATCAATGTCTCCGGGGTAGGGATTAGAGTGGTGACCTCACAGGTCATGATTTAAAGGGTTGGGAAATTGAACTCATCATTGTTTAATTCCAAGAAAAACCGTCTGCAGCGCAGACTGAGACAGAATACATATTGGAAATGTCTCGTCCAATTGATGACGTCCTGAAAATATATTACATGATTCTCGCTGTCATTGGAGTTCCTGGTAAGTGACGATAATCAGTGAAACTGTGTGAATCCGTGTAGCTGCTCTCTGCTATTACTGTGTGACGCGCAATGCTCCATGCTAATTGAATGTTCACCCTTATAAATGCACACAAACTAACATGGTTTGGTTAAGTTAACAATTTTGAATTATTTTTGTGTTTATTCCCACGTCCACAATTTTTTCTCAACCAGCATTTCCAAAGCACAGGCTTTCTGAATGATCAAATTATTACATTAATGAAGCAGAAAAATTAAACTTTCAATGTTAAGGTTTCAGTGTAATTCAGAATAACCAGGAATTGAGCATGGACCATTGAGTGGAGTTAGATATCTGATCCCTTTGACCACATTCTCCCTTGAAGTATCTGCCAGTGTCAAATATAACTCAATCATTGCATCTTGATATTTCGTTTCGTGCATTCACTAATCCAAGAATCTTTCTGTTTTGTCAGTGAGTGAGCAGTACAGAGGGCATATGACATGAGTGGTTTCGGGGGTTGGGGTGGCTGAGACTGACTGGGGTAGATGTTGCTGGCAATGGTGCGAATGGTAGACCATGAAATTTCATGGGACGCGGTGCTCTAGTAGAGATAGAGTAAGTTTGAGATATTGGAGAAAGGTTAGCTTTCAGACGTTTTGTCACCATACTAGGTAACATCATCAGTGAGCCTCCGACAAAGCGCTGGTGGTATGTCCCGCTTTCTATTTGTGCCTCATTACTCACCATCATATCAAAGATAACTTAATTCCTGGTTGCATCCTCAACATAGTACTCCAGGAAACAATCCACAACAAATCACAATGAGATCTTTCTTATGTCTAATTTCACCAATTTTATTCTCTCAATCTACCTGATAGTTAATGTCACCCACCATTAATGTACTGACAACAGATTAGCTACTTCTAGCAGTCCCATTGTTTACCACTTGCCAGTATTTTCTTTGTCTTTGGTATGTCCTGTCTCCACTGAGGTGAGATGGATTCTATATCATGTCAACCAAAATCAGTTTTTGCTATCAAACATATTATGCTCATATGAATGAAGCTACTCCACCACTCTTTGCTTCCAACTTGTCCTTTTGAAAATTCACATACCCTTGAATATTTGGTTTTCAGTTTGATTTCCTTAAAGGCATGTCTATCTAATGGTTATTCTGTCAGATCTATTTAACAATCTTTGTGCCAAAAATTCATTTATCATATTTTAATTTTGTGCCTGTTTAATTACGTGGTCAATATTGTTGGCTTTTATCCATTTTTCCACTTACCCTCCTTGTCATTACCTTTTTTTGCGTATGTACAACATAGTGTGTCCTAAACTGAATATCATCATTAAGATGTTTTCACTGCAGCGCTGTCATATTACTTTTCTTTGTTACCATTTTCCCATTGTACTGCCACTGAAGTGATTCTATGTTACATCGTCCAACGTGCCTGTCACATACAGCAATTTCAACACCACCCCATATTCATGTCTTTCTGTCACATTGACCATCCTGATATCCCTGACACAACGCAATGACATTAAACATTTGACCCTCAGAGTCCAAAATTTGAGGTGAGGGGGGAAGATTTAAAATGGAACTTAGAGGCATCTTTTTCATGCAGTGGGTGCTGCATATATGGGCTGAGCTACCAGAGGAAGTGGTGGAGGCTGCTACAACTACAACATTTAAAAGGCATTCGGTTGGGGATATAAATAGGAAAGTTTGAGAGCATATGGCCCAAATGCTGGCATATGGGGCTAGATTTATTTAGGATACCTGGTCAGCATGGATGAGTGGGGCCAAAGGCTCTGTTTCTGTGCTGTATATCTCTATGATTTTATGATTCCTTGACACTTCCTGTGCATTTCCAAGAGGCCTGGGAATAATGCCATTTGTTTTCCCCTCTCCCCATTATACTTTACAAGGTCTGCCCCCTTCCAAGTGAACAGCTAATTGCTTGAAACACGAGGAATTCAATAACCATATTCATTGCAAAATAGCTAACTCTCTTGTCCATCAGAAAAGGGTCAAGCACAGATTAAGTGATGGCTCTGTTGAATTCCTGTCTTCAGTTTGCAATATAACCATAATGTCTGGGTTGGATATGACAAATTTTTGTTCAGTCATTTCAGATTCTTCTTCATTTCCTCTCTCACAGCTAATTTACTGGCAATTGTGATCCTATCCCGCAGAAAGTGTGGCCTCTCAACATGCACAACACGCTATCTGGTGGCCATGGCATTGGCGGATTTCACAGTCATTATGATAAGCGCTGTACTGTGGTATATCAGTTTTTATTATTTCCCAGGGACTTTCCTGGATATTGCCCCTGTGTGTAGTCTCAAAACTGTCCTGGCTTCTGCAACTACAGATTGTTCTGTCTGGTTCACTGTCGCTTTCTCCTTTGATCGATTTGTGGCCATTTGTTGCCAGAAGCTGAAAATGAAATATTGCACTGGGAAAACTGCAGCTTTGGTTCTCACAGTGACCTGCATTCTGCTATGTTTAAGAAACATCCCATACTACTTTACATTTGAACCACTGATGATTATTGACAATGTACCGTGGCTCTGTACTGTGAAACCAAGCTATTACTCTGATCCCGGATGGGTGGGATTTGATTGGTTTGATCGGATTTTAACCCCTTTTCTCCCATTCACTTTAATTCTATTGATCAATGCTCTGACAGTCCAACACATTTTAGTAACTAGTCGAGTACGTAAAGGACTAAGAGGTCAGAGCAATGGAAAGAATCCTAGAGACACAGAGATGGAGAGCAGAAGGAAGTCTGTCATTTTACTCTTCACCATATCGGGCAGCTTCATTGTCCTGTGGTCAGTGTATGTTATCGAATTCTTGTACTCTAAAATTAAGGGAACCAGTCCTGAAGATTACACACTTTCTGAATTTATATTTCAACAAATTGGATGGATGCTGCTCAATCTAAATTGTGGCATAAATACCTTCATTTATGGGTTGACTCAGTCCAAATTTCGAGAGCAGATCGAGAACACGTTGAGATATCCAGTCACAGCAATTATTCAATTAATGAAGAAATATAGCAGCTGAGACCTGCCAATCAGATCACCAAAGCCACCGACTGATACAAAAGATAAATCGACGCGGATCTCAGAGCACTGGCTAATCAAGAAGCTGACCTGTTATACCAGCCTCCTCGGGACAAAGGCTGAACTCTGACCAGTAGCTGGCACTAATAGTTTGCTAAGGGTGACCCGCCTCCCCTTGCCTAGTTGGTGGAAATAGTCTGCCTCAGGCAATCCAAGAATGTGGTACAACTTGAAAAGTCCAAGAACAAGGACATCAATGGTTCCAGTCCTAACCAATCACAGAGTGCCCTACACAGCTGAGATAACCTATTGCCACCCACAATGCCATAGAGAATCCATTCGGCCCCTCATTTAGCAACCTTATAGCTTATTGATCAACTGTAATGCAGCTCTTCTGCTTGACTTTCTGTCTTTAAGTCTGAGTGCATGGAATGTAAGTATCTGTTTGTTTTCTCTTTGGCCATGGATTGCTGTGCGCTGCTGCCTCGATCAGCATTGATATTTAAATTTAGATTCAGCTTAAATTTTCCTGTCCTGTGTACTCAACTTCAGGATAAAAAAGAATAACGAAAAGTGTATAACATCACCAGACACAGCTCCAGCTGAGTTACAAAGTGCCAATACTAAATCTTAGTTACAGAAGTCAGGGAATAAAGAATTAAACTAAAAGGTTCAGCATTACAGTCTTAGGTGTTTGCCTTTTTGTGTGTGCATGTGGGTGTGTGCACCTGTGCTTGTCTGTATATTGCAGTTGTGTGTGTTGATGCATGCCTCTGTGTAATTTTCTGTGTGTGAGTGTGTGTCTAACTGCAAGCGTATTTTTTATTCATATTTGGGACATGGGAATTGCTGGCCCATCAGCATTTATTGCCCATCCCTCATTGCCCTTGAGATGGCGATACTGAGCTATCCTCATGACCTAGAACACAGAACATAGAACAGTACAGCACAGAACAGGCCCTTCAGCCCACAATGTTGTGCCGACCATCGATCCTCATGTATGCACCCTCAAATTTCTGTGACCATATGCATGCCCAGCAGTCTCTTAAATGACCCCAATGACCTTGCTTCCACAACTGCTGCTGGCAACGCATTCCATGCTCTCACAACTCTCTGCGTAAAGAACCCGCCTCTGACATCCCCTCTATACTTTCCACCAACCAGCTTAAAACTATGACCCCTCGTGTTAGCCGTTTCTGCCCTGGGACCAGCTGCAGTCCACGTGCTGTAGGAAGACGCACAATACCGTACAGCATGGATTTTTAGTGTGTAAGAGTCTGTACTCATGAATGTATGTATGTGGGGGTGGGGGGAGCGGGAAGGGATGGCTTTGTGTGAGCCTCCTTACGTGTGTGTGTGTTTGTCCTGTAGTCGTAGAGGTCTACAACACTGTAAACATAGAACATAGAATGTAGAAAAGTACAGCACAGTACAGGACCTTCGGTCCACAATGTTGTGCCGGGGAATAATCCTAATCCAAAAATAAATAACCTACCCCACATTCCCCTTAATTCACTGCTGTCCATGCGCATGTCCAGCAGTTGCTTAAATGTCTCTAATGACTCCGCTTCCACGACCACCACTGGCAAAGTATTCCATGCGCTCACAACTCTCTGGGTGAAGAACCTCCCTCTGCCGTCTCCTCTATACCTTCCTCCTAACACCTTAAAACTATGACCTCTCGTGGCAGTCAACCCTGCCCTGGGGAAAAGTCTCTGGCTATCGACTCTATCCATGCCTCTCATTACCCTGTACACCTCGATCAGGTCACCTCACTTCCTCCTTCTCTCCAGAGAGAAAAATCCAAGCTCAGTCAACCTCTCCTCGTAAGACAAGCCCTCCAGTCCAGGCAGCATCCTGGCAAACCTCCTTTGCACCCTCTCCAAAGCCTCCACATCTTTCATATAATAGGGCGACCAAAACTGGAAATAATATTCCATGTGTGGTCTCACCAGGGTTTTGTAGAGCTGCAGCATAACCTTGTGGCTCTTAAACTTGACCCGCCTGTTAATGAAATCTAAAACACCATATGCTTTCTTAACAACCTTATCCACTTGGGTGGCAACTTTGAGGGAGCTATGCACTTGAACACCAAGATCCCGCTGTTCCTCCATACAGCAGAGAATCCTGCCTTTAATTCTCAGCATTTAAGTTTGACCTTCCAAAATGCATCATTTCGCATTTATGCAGGTTGAACTCTATCTGCCATTTCTCAGCCCAGCTCTGCATACTGTCAATGTCTCGCTGAAGCCTGCAATAGCCCTCGATACTATCAACGGCACCTCCAACCTTTGTGTCATCAGCAAACATACTAACCCACACCTCAACCTCCTCATCCAAGTCATTTATACAAACTACAAAGAGCAGAGGACCAAGAACTGAGCCCTGTGGGACACCACTCAGCACTGACCTCCAGGTAGAATACTTACCATCTACAGCCACTCTCTGCCTCCTATCAGTCAACCATTTCTGAACCCAAACAGCCAAATCACCCTGTATCCCATATCTCCTGACTTTATGAATGAGCCTGCCGTGGAGAACCTTATCAAAAGCCTTGCTGAAGTCCATATACACCACATCCACTGCTCGACCCTCATCAACCTGTCTCGTGACCTCCTCAAAGAACTCAATAAGATTTGTAAGGCATGACCTGCCCCTCACAAAGCCATGCTGACTCCCTTTAATCATGCTATGCTTTTCCAAATAGCCATAAATCCTCTCCCTCAGAATTCTTTCCAAAGCCTTGCTGACCACAGACGTAAGACTGACTGGTCTGTAATTTCCAGGGATTTCCCTATTCCCTTTCTTGAAAAGAGGTACAATATTTGCCTCCCTCCAATCTTCTGGTATGACTCCCATGGAGAGTGAGGAAGCAAAGGTCTTTGCCCTTCGGGCTGTTGTGTCTGCACAGGCCGAAAAAAAATCTCCTAAACTATTCTAATCCCGGATGCGAGTTTGCTCGCTGAGCTGGAAGGTTCGTTTTCAGACGTTTCGTCACCATACTAGGTAACATCATCAGTGAGCCTCCGATGAAGCGCTGGTGTTATGTCCCACTTTCTGTTTATCTGGTTCGGTTTCCTTGGGTTGGTGATGTCATTTCCTGTAATGGTGATGTCATTTCCTGTTCTTTTTCCCAGGGGATGGTAGATTGGCTCCAAATCAATGCGTTTGTTGATGGAGTTCCGGTTGGAATGCCATGCTTCTAGGAATTCTTGTGCATGTCTCTGCTTGGCTTGTCCAACATCATCAAGCTAGTGGACCTATGCCTCACCACCCACTTCACTTTCAATAACAAAACCTACAGACAATCCCAACGGTACACCCATGGGATCTCCGATATCAGGGTTCTTAGCAGAGGCAGTAATGCAAAGACTCGAACAAACAGCTCTGCCAATCATCCAACCCAGACTCTGGGTCCGCTATGTGGATGACACCTTTGGCATCATGAAACAAAATAAATTAGAGGAAACCTTCAAGACCATCAATAATACCCTTTACTGGCATAACATTCACAAAAGAGGAGGAAAACAGCAACAAACTGCCATTCCTAGATGTCACAGTAGAGCGAACAGTCAATGGGGAACTTCAAACCAGCGTCTACAGGAAAACAGCACATACGGACCAAATACTGAACTACAGGAGCAACCATCCCAACGCCCACAAACGAAGCTGCATTAGAACATTATTCCAACGAGCCACCACACACTGCAGCACAGAGGAACTACGCAGAGCAGAAGAAAATCACCTATACAGCGTATTCAAAAAGAATGGGTACCCTATGAACACAGTCCGCCGATTTCTCAGCAACAAACCCAAACAAACAGACAAAACGGTCTCAGAAACCATAACCACTCTCCCCTACATCAAAGACATTTCCGAAATGACTGCCAGACTACTCGGACCCCTTGGCATCAGGGTAGCCCACAAACCGACCAACACACTAAAACAGCAGCTAATGAACTTAAAAGACCATATACAGACAACAAACAAAACGAACGTCATCTACAAAATACCTTGCAAGAACTGTGACAAACACTACATTGGACAAACTGGCAGAAAGCTAGCCACCAGGATACATGAACATCAACTAGCCACAAAACGACATGACCCACTGTCACTCGTATCCTTACATACAGATGAGGAAGGACACCACTTTGATTGGGACAACACATCCATCCTAGGACAAGCCAAACAGAGACATGCACGAGAATTCCTAGAAGCATGGCATTCCAACCGGAACTCCATCAACAAACACATTGATTTGGAGCCAATCTACCACCCCCTGAGAAAAAGAACAGGAAATGACTTCACCAACGCAAGAAATGACATCACCAACCCAAGGAAACCTAACCAGATAAATAGAAAGCGGGACATAACACCAGCGCTTCCTCGGAGGCTCACTGATGATGTTACCTAGAATGGTGACAAAACGTCTGAAAACTAACCTTCCAGCTCAGCGAGCAAACTCACATCCAGAACCTCAACCTGAGCTACAAATCTTCTCAAAACTCGCTGTTCTAATCCCATTTTGCAGCATTTGGCCAGTGGCCTTGTATACCTTGGCATCACTATTGTGAACCTAAATAATTCTTAAATGTGATGAAGGTTTCTCCCTCTCCCACAATTATAGTCGGTGAGTTCCAGACTCCCAGCACCCTCAGGATGAGAAATGTTCCTCAAATTTCCTCTGTCTCCCCTGCCCTGCCCTTTAATTTAAGTTGATGCCACCTGATGATTAAGCATTCATAAGGGGTGAAATTTCTTCCTGTCTAACAGAGCCGTGCCCCATTGTACTCTGAAAGCATGTTTCCTATCGATGCCCTCTGCTGTGATGAAAACAACTCCAGTATGCCCCATCTCTCATAATAATGCAAACTGTCCAACCAGGGAACATCATGGCAAACCTCTTCTGCATTCTCTTCAGTGCAATCAGATCTCTCCTACAATGTGTACAATTCTCTGGCTTGACCTCCCCAACTTTTTATACAGTTCCAGCATAAACCTGAACTCTATTCCCTAAGTTAACAAAAGCAAGTGCACCAAATGCCTTCTCATTCACTTCATCTATTTTTCCTCATCACTTCAAGGACTGGTGTCGTTCCATAACCAGATCCCGCTGAATGTCAGTGCTTCCGAGGATATTGCTATTTCTCTTAGTGTGTTTGCCTGCCTCACCTTTATATAGATTGAATTCCATTTGCAAATATCTGACCAGTGTGTTTATATCTTCCTGCAATTGAGGTCATTGAGGTCTCTGTAAGTTCAATCATGGAACATTTTGCAGACATAAACTGATATATTCATGAATATGAATGGCATCAAGGGATATGAGATGGGCGGGTTCTCGACAAAGCTGCCTGAACATCGGTGATGACCTACAATGATGGACAAGGCACGCTCGGCCGAATGAAATTGTTTGTTCTTATATCTTATGTAACGAGACGACAACACACAGGACACACTGTCACAGTCTCTATGGACTGAAATAACGTTATCACTGGAGTTAAATTTACCCTCAACGTAGGCTCTTTAAGAGCATACATGCTGACCAAGCCTGTTTCCAAAGTTCTGATACAGATTTTCATGATGCTCCATTACCAGAAATGCTTTGCACACAGTCCCCCAAAGGAGCACCACATTTTCACCTGAAATGAATAATAACTCATGAGCAGAAAAGTAACCTGGCACTGTTACTAGAATGCATTGATCCCATTGTACCAGAAATGTAAGACACATCCATATGTTTGAAAATCCATACGCAGACATAAAGCACAAAGAACCACTCATAAAGTTTATTAAAACAATAGCTCGAGGACCCCAGGATTGCAGTTCTCATTAATGACATGGCAAGAGCTATAAATTTATAAAATGGTGAGAAAAACAAATGCATTTTCTAAAATTTGTGGTTGAGTCCAAAAATGATAATTTCTGAGCTCCCGGAGACGTTGGCTTTCAGATGTGATGGTTAGAGTGTGGCCAACTATGACCCCTAGTCAAACAGACGAATGAAATATGTGGAAATTCTTGATAAAACAGACAGAGAAGGGTCAGAAATTCTCATTATAATTTTTCTGCACATAAGAAGACAAAGCTCGAAATAGTGAATTGAACAGTCAAGTGCATATGACAGGCCTGACTACCTGGTTTCTGTCGAATGGTGACAAGTTTATTTTTGTATTTGTAACATATTTTCATTAAAGTACAGAGCTAGAACTTACATCATGTTAGATTTTTCATGCAGGCTGCAGCAAAAATCAGACCAAGCAGCATCTTAGGAGATGCTGCTCAGCCTGCTGTGTTCATCCAGCTTCACACTTTGTTATTTCAGATTCTCCAGCATCTGCAGTCCCCATTATCTCTGCAGCAAAAATCAGTTGTTTTAATCTATTTCCTGTTCCGATATGCACTGTTGCAGATACATCTCATAAAGTTGCTCCTGAAAAAGTAGAACAGGTAGATATAAGGCCACTAGACCATAAGAAATGGCAACTGGAGTAGGCCATTCGGCCACTTGAGTCTGCTCTGCCAATCAATACCATCTTGTCGGGTATTCAGACATTCCTCGTGTCCACTTTCCAGCCTTTTCCCATAACACTTGGTTTCCACAACTATTGAAGAAACTCCCTTTCTTAGTCTTCAAAATACACAAATACTCATCCCTAAAAACCACCACCTCCCAGTCTCCCCCCTCGCTCACCCTCTCTCCCAGCCCCTCTGCCCCCCAGCCCCTCCTCACTGCTCTCTCTGACAAGGAGTTCCAAAGAATCACACCCTTCACAAAGAATAAATTTCTCCTAATCTCATTCTTAAATGCCACCTTCCTACAAGAAGTGAAATTCTACATTTCGAATATATGGTGATATGAATTGCACAAGTGCGCACCTATTCATTTGGAATTTGAATGAGATAAATCATAGGAAAAACAGGACAATTTTAGAATCAGTGAAGTGAAACAATGGAAGGCAATAGTTACCCTTTTTCCAACCACAAAACGTTGGACATAATCGCATTTTACTCGAAGTTGCTTTCTCTCCTTCCTTGATAGGGTCGGTTTTGAGCTGAAAATATAAAGATAGAAGTTGAACAATGCCAAGGAAAAATTCAATGGATCAGAAATTTCCTGTTGTTTCTGAACGTTGTCTAAAGTTATTGAACTTCCCTGAACCCCCAAAGAATGTATCTTATATGTCACTGATTTCAAAATAAATTTTAAACAGACTTGCATTTCTAATGTACTTTGTGAGTGAGCGAGTCAAAGTGATAAAGTGAGAGAATGAAATAGAGTGATTAAGCTAGTGAGTGTGGGAAAGTCAGTGTTTGTGTGAGTGACTGAAGCAGTGTGTAAAGGAGTGAAAGATTGAGTGAGTGTGAGTGAGTTCAAGAACGCATGAAGGAGGGAGTGATCGATTACATGAGTATGTGAAAGTGAGTGAGTGAGGGAGTGAGTCCAAGGGAAGGGTGAGTGAGTTTGCGTGAAAACATAGGAAACAAGGAACAGGAGTGGGCCATTCAGCCCCTTCAACCTGCTCTGCCATTCAATGAAATCACGGCTGAGCTGTAATCTATCCGCATTTGCCTGCCTTAGGCTCATATCCATTAATTAAGAAAAGAACTGTCTCACTCAGATTTAAAATTAATTAGCATCGACACCATTTGCCAAAGACGACACCAAACCTCCCCTACTCTTTCTGGACAGCCGTGGTTTTCTTAACATCTCCCCTGAATGGTCTGGCTCTAATTCTTATGCTATGCCCCTGGTTCTAGAATCTCCAAATAGTGGAAATAGTTTATCTTTAACCATGAGATAACAAGGTGTAGAGCTGGATGAACACTGCAGGCCAAGCATCATCAGAGGAGCAGGGAAGCTGACATTTCGGGCCTCGACCTTTCTTCAGAAATGAGGGAGAGGAAGGGGATTCTGAAATAAATAGGGAGAGAGGGGGAAGCGGGTAGAAGATTGATTAAAGGGAGGGTAGGTGGAGAAGAGATAGACAGGTCAAAGAGGGGAAGATGGAGCCAGTAAAGGTGAGGGTATGTGGAGAATTAGGGAGGAGATAGGTCAGTCCAGGGAGGACGGACAGGTCAAGGGGGTGGGATGAGGTTAGTAGGTAGGAGATGGGAGTGAGGCTTGAGGTGGAAGGAGGGGATAGGTGGGAGGAAGGACAGGTTAGGAAGGTGGGGACAAGCTGGGCTGGTTTTGAGATGCGTTTGGGGAAGGGGAGATTTTGAAGCTTGACAATATCCTCAAGGCCTTAGCTAGAGTACCATTTAACTTTCTAAAATATAGAAAATAAAGGGACAATTTGTGTAATCTCGCTTCATAACTTAAACCCTGAAGCCCAGGGACCATGCTTGTAAACCCATTTTTAACTACCTCCAGAGCGCAGAAATGAAATAAACAGAATACATGCGATAATAAAGTGTAGAGCTGGATGAATACAGCAGGCCAAGCAGCATCATAGGAGCACAAGAGCTGACATTTTGGGCCTAGACCCTTCTTCAAAAAAAATCTCCTAAACAGAATAGATTTTTCTTTTAAAGGTTTGGAAAGCAGATAGCCTCTTGAAAGACCATGGAATTTCACAATGTGTAGAGTTATATTGTCTGACACCTATTTATTTTAAGACTATATAACTGAACAACTGGATGGTTCTCTAGATAGCTCTCTTGATCCAACATCGGATATCACAGCCATGACAACCAATGGACCATCGTGTATATAATCTAAAAAATAAAATCCATGATGCAAGCCATCACAGCTTCTGAGCAATACTTCCCAAAGTCGTCAGGATTACCTGCTATAAAGGTGACTCAGGAAGATACATGGGAACACCATTACGTGCATGTTCCCTTTCATCCTCTGCTGAATCCTAACTACTGATGTCTTTGAATCAAACTCATTTTCTGTCTGCACTGTCGATGGAGAAACACAACATGGAGAAAAACAGCTTAAAATCTAAGCTCTCCACAATGTTTTCAGTGCAATTAAGGAGGGGAAATAAATTCTAGCCGAGACAGAGGGCACAAACATCCTGCAAAAACTGTCAATAGATGGGCGTAGTCCTACGTTTGTAATGATAATAGAATTTGATCATCTTGTGGTATTTTCTCTCTCTCCTGATGTCTTTCACCATCCCCCAATCTCATACCCTGTTATTGAAGCCTCTTGCATTTTTTTTTAATCAACACACTTTCATATCAATAGACTTTTATAACTCTCCCAATTCACTGACTGATGGAATGTTTCTTACCTTGGTGTTCCCTAAATATCTTATCTGAAGTGTTTCTGGATGCTAAAACAAATCCTAAAATGTGTGTCCGTTTGTTGTCAGTTTACCCCAATCCCCAAATCAAAACAGTAACATTTACCAATTGCAACACCTTGCAAGGATCTTTGAGACAAGCATGAATCCGGCCAACATGATCACAGCCAGGAGGTAACTTTCTGCAGTTAACCAATTCCAGATCGTAGAAACACACCACTGTGGACAAGAAAAGAAGGTTCAAAATATCACAGTGAGCAAGTGAACAAGCTAAAGAGGGCTAAATCTCACAAGCTTTCTCTTTTGTGTAATTTCCAGTTTTGTGTTTCGTGATGTACTGACATTCAATCAGGACATTGCGAAACAAAATGACGTATTGAATAACCACAAGAGGGGAGAGTTTGCGGAAGGCACTGAACTTTGAAGAATTGTAAACTATAAGAACGGCAGTCTGGAACTCCAAAAGGACATTGATTGGGTCGGCCAAGAGGAAATGGATGAGGTTCAATGCAGAGATAAGTGAGGTGAAGCACTTTCATCAGAAGAACATTGAAAGAAGATGAAAGACAGAGGGTACAATTCTAAAGGGGGTGCAGCGGCAAAGGGACCTGGGCCGCATGGACCCAGATCATTGAAGGTGGCAGGATAAGGGGGAGAGAGCAGTAAATAATTTAGACATTTCCCTCGTGTTTATTCATAGGGGCAGAAAGTATAAGAGCGAGGGAGTGGTGTTGAACCCAAACGAAACATCTGTTAGAGTAATTTGGGAACTAATCAGTGCCATATCGTCAGAAAGATATAAATGTGTTGGGGAGAGAGCCTAATTTATCTGAGAGTCACCGATGGCATACAACGAAAACATGACGGAGTCTTTTTCCATTCTCAAAACCTTCAACAAAATGAAATTACTCACATGTGCAGCAGGATCATCAGTATAAGTGACACGAGGAAAGAGAAAGTAAAGTGTTGTACAGTGAGAGGGATACATGAAGGGATGGCTGAGGTGGCAGTGTCAGCTCTCATACTGTACTGTGTGATATTCAGTAACCACTTCCCATGAATAGACACTGACATTACCAAAGGGAAATGAAAAGTCAGAAACGGGCCATGTGAATGAACAGTTTTCTGTTGAAGAAGGAAACTCCGTTTCTTTACCCAGGAGTACGTTTGACTGACTGACTGACTGACTGCACTGGGAATTCCCCATTTGTTACTTTATTTCAGATTTCCAGTATTTGCTGTTGTCTCCCTTATTTTGAAATCCACTTCTGATTACAGTTGGCACAGATCATTAGGACATAAGGCCAGAGTAAAAACCGATCTTTCAGCCTCTTGTGTATGTTCTACCATTCAACACAAGCACTGCCAATGTCAAACTCTTTTCCACATTCCTGCCCATGAGCATCCACCTTGGTTTCATTTAAATGGTGAGTGATCTATCAACTCCAATGAGCAATACATTCAGCGATTAAACGTTCACAATACTGTGAAGCAGGCATTACCAACAGGTTTTAGAATATTTGAGTGAATAAATCTCTCTTCATTACGTGATCAATGTCTTATTATATGGCTTTATACCGGATTTATGATGCCTCACAAGGAGGAAACAATTTCTCATGAAGGGTCAAGGCCAGAAACATCAGCCTTCCTGCTCCTAAGATGCTGCTTGGCCTGCTGTGCTCATCCAGCTCTGCACTTTGTTGTCTCAGAAACAATCTCTTGCAGTTTCTCTTATCAATGTGTTTCACTGATCTGATCGTGTCTAATCTTCCTGAACTTCACATTCTCCATTCACAATTTACTCAGTCACACAAACGAGGACCATACCTTCAACACTGAATTGAAATCAGATACCTAACCCTGCTGCCACAATGGCTTATGAAACCAAGACAGCCATACCGCCCAGATGAATAAAATATTCGCCATCTCGGTGCCAATGATATCCGTGAGGCTTTCTCTTGATGTTTTTGAAATGATGAAACTTGTCAGCAGTGATAATGGAGGCAGGTATACTAGGGCGCTGAAAAGCATCAACATGATCCACGCTCTCCTGTTCCTCGAGGCCTGCTCACTGAAACGACAGACAGAAACATTGTCTCTACTAACTCAAAGTTTCCTTGGTAAGTCCCTGCCCCTCTGTTTTTGCCATCTTTACATTTAAAGCTTAAAGCCTGTATTTGAGTCAGAATTACAATGCAGACTAACGCCTCACCTGCTGTCCTGCAGTTTCCACTCGGCTGTGTTAATGATCAATTCACAATCTTTCTCCAGTTGGTTCAGAGTATTCTGGACTGTTCGGTTAATGGTTTTCTCAATTGTTGTACAGACCTCTTGGATTTGATTCACACAACGAGCCGGCTGCCAACATAAACGATGTAAACAGAAACAGGAGACACAAAGTGACAAATGAGTGCTAGTTTCATCCGGGGGCATATTTGCCATTCTTCCACTCCCATCAATAAGTAAATAGACGTTTCTGTTATAATCTTTCCTCTCCCACCAACCCTCCAAATGACCAAGGTTTACAGAAACCAGGAGTTATTGGAATACAGAGAACATTGCTCAGGGAGTAGAGACCAGAGTGTCTTTGAAATCTAACCTTGCAGCCTGCAAGCTTGCGTTAGAATTCTTCAACATCCACCATTTTCTTCAAGGAATTTATTGATTTAGCCTTCCAGTTTCCGCAATAAGGAGGAATAAGTTCCAGCTGTGCTAATTTGATCATGTTCCTGATTCTAACTGGTTGTTACTTCTCATCCATTCTGTGCCTCCCTAAACTGACTGTTTTGAATCCAAGATGCTGGGCGCGGGAAAGTCATAGGCCGTAAAAGCTGCTTCTTTTTTAATGTTTTGTTTTCAGTACTGGAGGTGATTTTCCAGATTTCTTGAAAGAGCAATCACTATTTTGTAACTGTTTTCTTTGTTTTGCGACTTCGTCAGAAGAACCAACACAACAGTACTTTTAAAATGAAAGAAAAGCAACTGCAGCAGATGACATGACAAGTTGTTTCTGAAAAGTTCAGAAAGAAACAGGAGTGAACAACTATCCATCTTCAGTCCACCTCCCCCTCTCTCCCTATTTATTTCAGAATCCTCTTCCTATCCCCCTTTTCTGATGAAAGGTCTAGCCTGAAACGCCCGAAATTTGTGCTCCTAAAATGCTGTTTGGCCTGCTGTGTTCATCCAGCCCCACACTTTGTTATCTTGGATTCTCCAGCATCTGCAGTTCCCATTATCTCTGATCACAATTTTAACCTCACTGTGAAGCCTCTTCCAGAATGCTTAACCTGAAGAAATTACCCTCCTCCCTCCTGACCAACCTCAGGGGATCTCTCTCCCACTGCAACTTTCTTGTGGCCTCTTCAGCCTTGCAGCTGATCGACCATGTCCTGAAGCTCCTCTCCACCTATCTTCTCCTCTATCCATCTTCAGTCCACCTCCCCATCTCTCAGAATCCTCTCCCCATCCCCCTTTTCTGATGAAGGGTCTAGGCCTGAAACGTCAGCTTTTGTGCTCCTGAGATGCTGCTTGACCTGCTGTGTTCATCCAGCTCCACACTTTGTTATCTCGGATTCTCCAGCATCTGCAGTTCCCATTATCAGTGAACAACTAACTGCCTGTGAAATGACAACAATCTCTGGCATCAGAGCTTTGTCCAAGAAATAAAAACAAACGATAAAATTCACAGCTGACCTTACTGGGAACTGCCCAGAGTTGGAGATCAGCTAAGCATTTTTTTTTTTCTGACGTCTCATAAGTTATAATCTTTTCGCTCTTGTACATGTGCAACAGTGAATGAGTTTTTTTTAACATTTATTGAGGTTTGTCTCTTGATTAAACTTATTTTAAATGTGACCTACGGACTAAGTTATCTGGGAGCAGTGGTTTTTAAAGCAGTCAGACGATGCATTTTTATAGTTTTGGAGATTGTTAGGGTATAAAGATGGCCTTGAGTAGAGTGATATTCTATTCCCATTGTAAAGGGGAGAATTTTAATGTTTCTGATGATTATATGTGCAAAATGTGCATTTGATTGTGAATCCTATTGGGCCACATGGATCTGTTGTTGTAGTAGTTAGAAACAATGAGGAATTTACAGGTGCCCAGAGGTGTGATGGATGGCAGTTTCAGGAGGGTAAAAAAATTGCAGATACAATACAGTACGCTACGATAGGTAGGATAAGTATCTAGGCAGGCAGTGCAGGAGTGTCCTGGGGATATCTCCACTTCAACAAGTATGCTCTTTCACAAAATGCGGAGGATGGAGGCATTGACCCTATGGGAATGTAACACTGACAACTGGGTTTATGGTATTGAGATTGGCTTAACTGTAACAAGGGGTACTTTAGATTCCAAGCAATCAATTGTTAATAGGGACTTCCTAGTCAGAAGCACATATAGACTTTTCTGTAGTACATACCATTCATCCCAGTTGTGTGCTGCCTCCCTTCCAGGGTCAAGGATAACATGCTCTCAAAGGGGAGAGTGCCCACCAGGAAGTCGTTGTTCATTTTGGTAACATGACATAGGGAGAGAAAATGGTGACATTCCAAGGACAGAGAATACGAAAGTAGGCTGGACGTTAAAGAGTACGTCCTTAAAGATAGTAATATCTGGATCACTCCCAGTGCCATGTGCTCGTGAGAGTAGGATAAGAGGATAGAGCAGATGAATATGTGGCTGAGAAACTGGTGCAGGGGAGAATAAGGCACATTATTGGATCATTGAAATTTCTTCTGGGGTACAAGTGACCTGTGTAAGAAGTGCAGGTGGTATCTGAATTGGTAAGGCACTAAAATATTGGTGGGGAGATTTGCTGAAGCTACTCGGGATGATTTAAACGAGTAAGCAAGAGTGGGTCGGGGTAGGAAAAAGGAAAATTGTCAGGTACAGAGAGCAGTGATCGAACGGATCCCTCTAGAAGTGTGTAAAGGCAGTAGTGGTAGACTCAAGAAGGAAATCAGGAGGCAAAAAAAGGGGACATGAGATTGCCTTGGCAATTAATGTTGAAGAGATTCCAAAGAGATTCTACAAATGCATTAAGGAGAAAAGGGAAAGAATCGGGGTCGTGTTGCTTGAAACTGCAGGATATGGAACAGATACTAAATAAATTTGTTGCATCTGTATTTACTGTGGAGAAGGATATTGAAGCTAGAGAACTTGGGGAAGCAAATAGTGATATAATGAAAAGGGTCTATTACAGAAGTGGACATCCCAGACGTCTGATAATGTATAAAGGTATATAAATCCCCAAGACCTATTCAGGTGTACAATAGAACTTTGTGGGAAGCGGAGAAGGGATTGCTGTGCCCCTTGATGAGATATCTTATTATCAATAGCCACGAGTGTGGTAATGGCCGACTGGAGATTTGATAAAATGGTACCATTATTCAATAAAGGTGCTAAGGAAAAGCCAGGGAATGAAAGACCTGCGTGCCTGATGACGGTGGTGAGAAAGTTATTGGGTGGGATTTTGAGGGACAGAACATAGGACATAGAACATAGAAAAGTACAGCACAGTACAGGCCCTTCGGCCCATGATGTTGTGCCGTGGATTATTCCTGATCCAAAAATAAAATAAGCTAACCTACATTCCCCTCAATTCACTGCTGTCCATGTGCATGTCCAGCAGTCGCTTAAATGTCACTAATGACTCTGCTTCCAGGACTACCACTGGCAAACTATTCCATGCGCTCACAACTCTCTGGGTGAAGAACCTCCCTCTGACGTCTCCTCTATACCTTCCTCCTAACACCTTAAAACTATGACTCTTCATGGCAGTCAATCCTGCCCTGGGGAAGAGTCTCTGTCTACCAACTCTATCCATGCCTCTCATTACCTTGTACACCTCGATCAGGTCACCTCTCTTCCTCCTTCTCTCCAGAGAGAAAAGTCCGAGCTCAGTCAACCTCTCCTCGTAAGACAAGCCCTCCAGTCCAGGCAGCATCCTGGTAAACCTCCTTCACACTCTCTCGAAAGCCTCCACATCTCCTATAATAGGGCGACCAGAACTGGAAACAATATTCCATGTGTGGTCTCACCAGGGTTTTGTAGAGCTGCAGCGAAACCTCACAGCTCTTAAACTTGATCCCCCTGTTAATGAAATCCAAAATACCATATGCTTTCTTAACAACTTTATCCACTTGGGTGGCAACTTTGAGGGAGCTATGCCCTTGAACACCAAGATCCCACTGTTCCTCACACTGCTGAGAATCCTGTCTTTAATCCTAGATTCAGCATTTAAGTTCGACTTTCCAAAATGCATCACTTCGCATTTATTCGGGTTGAGCTCCATTGGCCATTTCTCAGCCCAGCTCTGCATACTGTCAATGTCTCACTGAAGCCTGCAATAGCCCTCGGTACTATCAACAGCACCTCCAACCTTTGTGTCATCAGCAAACGTACTAACCCACCCCTTAACCTCCTCGTCCAAGTCATTTATAAAAACTACAAAGAGCAGAGGCCCCAGTGCAGAGCCCTGTGGGACACCACTCAGCACTGACCTCCAGGTAGAATACTTACCATCTGTAAACATTCTTTGCCTCCTGTCAGCCAACCATTTCTGAACCCAAACAGCCAAATTACCCTGTATCCCATACCTCCTGACTTTATGAATGAGCCTGCCATGGGGAAACTTGTCAAATGCCTTGCTGAAGTCCATGTACACCACATCCACTGCTCGACCCTCGGCAACCTGTCTCATCACCTCCTCAAAGAACTCAATAAGATTTGTAAGGCATGACCTGCCCCTCACAAGGCCATGCTGACTCCCTTTAATCACGCTATGCTTTTCCAAATAGTCATAAATCCTCTCCCTCAGAATTCTTTCCAACACCTTGCTGACCACAGAGGTAAGACTGACTGGTCTGTAATTTCCAGGGATTTCCCTATTCCCTTTCTTGAAAAGAGGAACAACGTTTACCTCCCTCTAATCTTCCGGTATGACTCCCGTGGAGAGTGAGGAAGCAAAGATCTTCGCCAGTGGCTTAGCAACCTCCTTTCTCGCTTCCCAGAGCAGGTATTTGGAAAGGCAAGGACTGATTATGGATAGTCAGCATAGCTTTAAGCATGAGAAATCCTCTCTCAGTAAATTGGCTGAGGTTTTTGAAGAAGTGATGAAAAAGATTGATGGAGGCAGAGTAGTGGACATTGTCCAAATGCATTACGGTCAGTTATTCGAAGTGGTTCCACCTGGTTAGTAAGGTTATATCACATGGATTACAGGGAGAACTAGCTGTGTCAATACAAAACTGGCTCGGAGGTAGAATGCAGAATGTAATATTGGATGGTTGTGTTTTGGAAAGGAGGCCTATGACCAGTTGTGTTGCATGAGGTTCGATTTTGGTTCCACTGCTTTTTTTGTTAATTGCAGAAATAATTTTGGATGTAAATGTAGGAAGTATGGTAGTAAGTTTGCAGATGACTTGAAAATTGGATGTGTAGTGGACAGCAAACAAGATTACCTCAGAGTACAGGGGGACATTGATCAGATGGAGAATGGGCTGATAAGTGGCAGATGGAGTTTGATTTTGATAAATGTGAGGGTCTGCATTTTGGTATGGGAACTCAGCAGGAATTGTATACCTCGTGAAGGGTCCTGACGAGTGTTGCACCTTGAAGTGTAGGTCCATAGTTCGTTGAAATTGAAGTCACATGTACACAGGGTAGTTATGAAGGTGGTCGGGAGCTTGTGTTTATTCTGCGATGCACTGCATATAGGAGTTGGGAGGTTATGTTGTAGCTGTACAGGTAATTCTCCATTTTTGTAATACTGCTTTCAATTCAAATCCCTGCTATAGTATTGAATTTGTGAAACCTGAGAGGATTCAGAAAAGATTTACAAGGCTGTTGCCAGGTTTGAGGGTTTGAGCTACAGGGAGAGGCTGAATAGGCTGGGGCTGTTTACACTGGAGCATCGGAGGATGAGGGATAACCTCACAGAAGTTTACAAAATTATGACGGCCATGGATAGGGAAAGGTTCAGGTCAAAGTAGTGGTGTCCAAAACCAGGGGTCATAGTTTTAAGATGAGGCCAGGAAAATTTAAAAGATACCTAAGAGGCAAACATTTGGGGGTGGTGGTACGTGTATGGAAGGAACTGTTAGTGGAGGAGGTGGTTGTTGGTTGAACGTTGGTGCAACATTTAAAAGCCATGGATGCAAGAATAGGAAGGATCTAGCAGTATATGGGCCAAATGTTGAAACATATAACTAGATTAAGGTTCAAATCTTCTCAAAACTCGCTATAACTAGATTAATGTAGAATATCTGCTCGGTATGGAAGGTTTGGTCTGAAGAATCTGTTCCTGTGCTTTATTTCTGTATGACTTTATGATAGGTAAAGGTTCTTAAATTTGAACCCAATCTGATAGACAGTCTGAAAAAGCATGCCAAAATGGTACTAATGATTTGTCTTCTATATTTTTCTCTGAAAGCCAGCAGGTAAACAATTAGAAAGCCTCACCATCACTTGTGGAACATTGATTGAGAATAGTTCAGAGCCACAGCATTGCGCCCAGAAGGAAAATACTCAGTGACCAACAAACTCTGACCAATGCATGGACACTCACCGTTGACAAGAGGTTGTGTTTTCACATTACTACAGCTGCAAGGCAACATCTCTGGCAAAATCCTTGTGTCCAATCTTATGAGCTCTGCATGTCAATGAGGTGTTTGACTTGGCTTTGATGCTGAACTAAATTAGGTATGACACCTCTCTCTGTCTCGCACTTCTCTCTTTGTATATATAAATGTTACATATATATATATATATATATATATATATATAGGCATGTGATTATACTTACATGTGTTTCATAAATAACGCATTAATATATAGACAAGTCGAAACAAGTCACACACACACACACACACACACACACACACACACACACACACACACACACACACACACACACACACACACACACCTATATATATATAGGGTATTTTTATATATAATTATATGTATTTCCAGGTATCTGTATAAACCTGTGATTGTTTAGAGACTTGCGAGCCTACCTTGTTTGGATCTGGAATGTAAATGTTCAGCATATCAAAGCCACACTTATTGAGTCCAGGTCTTTTACATATTTCTTGCACTATTTGCATCATTACTCTCTAAAGAAGAATACAAATGCATTATTCGATCAATAGAAACGTGTTTGCTCCTTTAGTATCAAGCATCTCATGAGAAAATATACTTTATACTTTGTTGGAGGTGTTCAGACTCTTGCAAGGACTCAAAGAATGTCACAGTTATTAAATTGCAATGAATTCAGCTCAACTCAAAGCTGCATTGAAGAAAATACAGGCCCAATTGAGTAACATTTGTTAGCCCTTCCAGCAATAATGAGATTTTAAAAACTCATCTGCTTATTTTCAGTGTCTATTAAAATCTAAATGTGTGCTGACTATTTCTTTTTGCAGCAGTTTCAGACTGATTAAGTTTCAAGGCTTTCAGTAAAATAAAACTTCTGGTACCGAACTAATTTGTAACAACAACAATGGTACACTTACTCTGAGGAACAATATAGATTACTGGCTCAAATATTAAACTGAGGACTAATAACAAAATGTAACGTAAATCAGAAAGAGTCGCCTGGTCAAGTAAGTTCCGGCATAAAATAAGATGTGGCAGCTCTGGTTATGGTCTTAACTTTCCTTGCCTCCCCATCATCTGAAATGTTCCATTCACTTGCTGTTGAAGCCTCAGTTTAACTCAAATCAGTACTTTTTAATAAACTGGCTCCATTGCTTGTTGAGAAAGAGAACAACAACTGACTAACGACCCAGCAAGAGAAGGATTCATTCATCATTTCTGAATTTCATTTGAAAATTTTGTTGACCAAACGATGCAAACTATCTACCAAACCGTCAGACTCATTATCTGCTTGAAATAGGACAATTGATGCAAAAATGAAAATGGAAAGAATCTCCAACCCAACAAAAAAAAATACTGTGTGCAGTGACAGTGCAAAGCAAAAAAAAAGAAGAGTGGGAAATGGGAAAGGACAACAGAAATGCAAGAATTTATACATGTGAAAATGTGGCTGATACATTGAGTAAATTATTTTATCTTACCAACCATTTCTGTTGGTGATATACATTCCTGCACAATTTTGGCACAGGATCTCATCAGTTACCATGTATGTTGTGGTGGCTCAGTGGTTAGCACTGCAGCCTCACAGCACCAGGGACTTGGGTTCAATTCCAGCCTCGGGTAACTGTCAGTGTGGAGTTTGCACATTCTCCCCATGTCTGCGTGGGCTTTCTCTGAGTGCTCCGATTTCCTCCCACAGTCCAAAGATGTGCAAGCTAGGTGGATTGGCCAGGCTAAATTGCCCATAGTGTTCAGGGGTGTGTGGATTGTGGGGGGATGGGTCTGGGTGAGATGCTCCAAGGGGCAGTGTGGACTTGTTGGGCCTAAGGGCCTGTTTCCACACTGTAGGAAATCTAAATCAAAGGAAGTCTTCATTATAAATCTTTGCACTTAAAGATGTCATTCTCACAAATGGAACAATGGCGTCGGCAAATATATTCCTGAGCAATGGCATTTCTATTATACTGCCGACATTCATATAAACACCTTGCTGAGTTGCTTTCACTATCTTTTTTTTACCTTTATTACATTTATGCTACGCTGAATATATTCTTGATGTCAACTCAGGATTGTTGCAAAATTAAAAAATAAGTAGGAACAACCATCAGGTGTTAGACTGAGATTGAGTGACTGGAGTGGAAATGTAAGCTCAGTTTCTATCTCTCCACAGATGCTGCCAGAACTGCTGAGATTCTTCATCATTTTCTGCTTTTGTTTATTTTAGGGTACACACTGTCAGATATGAAAATGATTTTCTGATCAAGACAAGCATAACTGCACTGGAGATCAATCCTCGCTATTTATCATTGAAGCATCCCTTTACTGTCTAGTGTTAATGCTGTTTAGCTAAAACAAATGAGTTAAAAGAAAAGAGATAAACTGTGTGTCTTTATATATCTTTATGTCTTTAAACATCTCCTCCCTACTGAAGACCAGGCGTGCATCATTCAAGTCAGGTGATCTGGACCAATGCAGATAATCGAGATATGACCTCCGCAAAGCCATAAGGGAGGCAAAGAAGCAGTACTAGACCAGGATGGAGGCCCAGACCTACCAAACAGACTCCTGATGTCATGGCAAGGCTTAAAGGCCAATATAGGATACAGAATGAAGCATTGTAAGATAGTGGACACTGGCACATTCCTTCCTGACACACTCAATACTTTCAAAGCTCGGTTTGAGCGGTGAACCACCGGGGTGGCAATGCCTGCTCTGACAGCCCCAGACACACCTATTCCCACGGTCACTGTTTCAAACATCAGATCAGTCTTCCTGGAAGCCAGTCCCAGAAAAGTGATGGGCCTGGACCGTTTCCCCAGCCGAGCACTCAGATCCTGTGTGCACCAACTGGTGAAAGCATTCACCAAAATCTTCAACCTCTCCCTCCTACATGCCAAAGCCCTCACGAGCTTCAAGAAGATCACTATCATCCCTGTACCCAAGAAAACACATGCAGTGTGACTTCAGTACTACCAGCCAATAACTCTGGCTGCAATAATGATGAAGTGCCGGGACAGGCTGGTCATGGCCCACATCAACTCGAGCCTCCCAGCCCTCCTCCATCCCCTACAGTTTTCCTACCAACATAAAAGATCCACAGAGGATGCCATATCCCGAGCCCTACACTCATCCATGGAACATTTGGACAACAAAATCACCTACCTCAGATTCCTGCCCGTTGACGACAGCTCTGATTTCAACACCATTATGCCCTCCAGGCTGATCTCAAAACTGTTTGACCCTGGTCTCAGCTCCACCCTCTGCAACTGGATCCTCAGCTTTCTGACCCACAGACAGCAATCAGTGAGGATAGGGAACTGCACCTCCTCCACAATATCACTCGAAACTGAAGCACACCAAGGATGTATCTCAGCCCCCTGCTGTATTGCCTTGACAGCCAACACTGTCTTGCCAAATTCTGAAAAAAAAACGCCATCAACAAGTTCACTGATGGCAGTGGAATGAATGTCTAATAACGATGACTCAAAATAAAGAAGGGAGATAATGGGCTTGGTGGCGTGTGCAACGAGAACAACTTCACTCCCAACATTGGCAAAACTGAAGAGCTGATCATCGACTTCAGACTGAAAGGAGCAAAACAGGCTCTCATCCACATCAACAGAATTGAGGATGAGAGGGTGAAGAGCATCAAGTTCCTCGAAGTGATGATAATCGACGACCTATCCTGGACTTCCCACATAGATGTGAAAGTCAAGAAGGCTCAACAAAGTCTCTCCTTCCTCAGGCAGCTCAGGAAATTTGGCATCTCCATAAGGTCCCTCACCAACAAACGGCGTGGTGTGGCATTTATACAGCTCACTACTGCAGGCAACATCATCAAAGACCCATCACATCCTGGTAATGATCCCTTACAACCTTTTCCATCAGGCAGAAGGTACAGAAGCCTGATCACACACACCAGGAGGTCAGGAACAACTTCTACCCAGCTGTTATCAGACTGTGGAATAGGCTCTGACATCAAATAACGTAACCTGCAATGTAGCCTGTATGCCTCCCAGTCTTTTTGATCTGTACATTCTTTTATTGCTGGTACCTACTTACATCATTTGTAAACAAAGCTTTTCATTGTATTCCAGTACTTGTGACAATAAAATCAATCAATCAATATAAAGTAGAAAGTCATGCTGCCATATTCGGATATATTTTATTTTACCTTTGTTTTTCACTTTCCATTGGCATGCAATGGGCACAGTGATCCAATTCCCCCTGAAGGGGAACTACTAGTACAATGAGCCGAGATACATACCTGTCTGTCACTCTCACGTCCGGCCTCATCAGCTTTGCTGAGGTAGAATCTCAGTTTCTCGCCATGTTTCTCGTTTATCTTTTCTACAACGTTCAGCGTGCGTTTACACAAGGCTTGTCCCATAGGGTCAAAGAAGACAAGGATCAGATCCGCCTGCTCACCTACAGCAAATGAGATAGTATAACATTAGATTCCCACACTGTGTTGTGAGGTTTTCCAATGTTTCAGTTGCACTTTCCGAGTGACACTCAAGGTCTTCGATGAAGTAAGGTTTCCTGAAAGTTGTCAGGTTGATGGTTTTGATTTTGATAACGAGAGATTTATGGTTTTAACAAATCTCAACTAGCAAGCTCCAGCTCCTACAAATTTGGTCAATGTGAGACAGCATTTTGTCAAGGTCCAATTCTAATTCTTGATGACTATCCTTGCGATATGCTTGCAAACACGTTACCTCCAATGAAAGCTTGGTGTCTCTTGTACCTGACCACAGCAATGTGCTCCCAGCTGATGAAGTAATCTGGCATTCCACAACTACTCACTGGAGTAATAATGCAGAATGGAGAAAAAATTTGGAAGAAAATTTATTTTTTATTTCCTTTTCATTAATGGTTTAAAGTTAATGAAATGACTTATAGAGCGTGGTGGCATGGTTTTAAAATTCCACATGACAGGATTTCAGTTTTAAGGATTAAAGGATTTTAAGGATTTTCAAGAGAACCAGAGGAACTACGGGTACAAGGAGAACATTCAGTGCCTCAAGTCTGCTTCTATCCTCAAATTGATTCTATCATGATTGAACTTATGTTGGCTTCAACTTCACCTTCAAAGGAAATTATCACTGTTTTTAACTGACATTGAAAAGATCATGGCGTGGATCCAAACTGATTGATCTGCTACCCTAGTTTTGAGTCATGGAAAGTGTTCATTGCTTTCTTATGACTTTGACACTGCACACTCGCCAGATTTGATGACTCTAATGTACCTTTACCACATCAATTAGTTCATGACATTGTACAATCAATAATTGTTACTTTCACGATGCAATTTGTCTTTTTTTTTAGCTTTTACACTTTATTGTCTTCCTTGGTTAATTGCACTCAGCACATGAGGTGTATTGCCAACAAATTTCTCCAACTGAATTAGCGAGGCTCCTGCAGTTAATCTTCATATTACTGATCCAATAACAAGGATGATTTATCAAATCTGAAGTAAGCATGTCAGATAATGATTAAGTTGTATTATGAGCACTTGACATCTCAGAATTTTGTGATTTAAAATAATAATTAATCACAGGTGGCACAGAAACTTGCGAAAAGTTGGATGTTCAGAAATTGGAATATTTTAATTCTAAACCTTATCCATGTCACGAGTTTGTTGGAAACTCACAGCAATATTAAATGACTGCAGTAGGAAGCTTGCACAGACTTTTAAAGAAAGATAACAACGATTGAGAGGCAGAGAGACAAAGGTGATGTGGAGACATATGAATGTCTGCTTTGTGTAGTCAACTGACAGAGGTGCGTTTGAGGGGTCTCTTTCTGTTTGATTGAAAATGAAATGAACAGGCAGGCCTCGTGAAAATCTGTGCATCATGGAATTAACAAATTAGGCCTTTCTATTGATGCAAAGTCCTAGATTAGCCCAGGTAAGTGCCAGAATGTAGAAAGGATACCAGGAGTTTCAACAGAGGAAACCTGAAACTTACAATGGAGTAGTTCTGATATTTCTACAGGAATTTTTGTAGTATAGTACAAATCAAAAGTAGCTATCAATTGTTAGATTGTTGAAGCAAGCACTATTTTCCCTGTCGATTGAAATATTTGCTGTCTGCCAAATCTGCAGATATGGTTTCTTAAATTTAATATCATAAAGCACAAAATTGTAGTCATCATTTCATTCTGCCTGTTACTAATGTACATGTCTCTTTTTTGAAGATATTCATCACAGAGACGAAATGTTCTTTTTTTTCCAAAAAACGTTTTTGCCCTTACAAATACAGACTAAACAAATTAGTGAGTTTTGAGAAGATTTGTAGCTCAGGTTGAGGTTCTGGATGTGAGTTTGCTCGCTGAGCTGGAAGGTTAGTTTTCAGACGTTTCGTCACCATTCTAGGTAACATCATCAGTGAGCCTCTGACAAAGTGCTGGTGTTATGTCCCGCTTTCTATTTATAGATATATTTATCTATTTATAAATAGAAAGCGGGACATAACACCAGCGCTTCGTCGGAGGCTCACTGATGATGTTACCTAGAATGGTGATGAAACGTCTGAAAACTAACCTTCCAGCTCAGCGAGCAAACTCGCATCCAAACAAATTAGTGATGCCGTCAAAACTGTACATGGGTGATCAAGTATTTCAGTGGGAGGCGAAGCCATCAGTTTACCTCATTTTAACGTGTGTGTCAGCAAGTCATACTGTCACTGAAGGTGATGTCAGTTAACTCAGATGGCCCAGTGACACTCACAGTATAGGTTTAATTCCAGCACTAGCTGAGATTACCATGACAGACTCTCCTTCTTAACCTCTTGCTTCGTCTGAGATGTCCTGACCTTCAGGCCAGACCACCACCAGTCTTCCCTCTCCAATGAGAGAGCAGCCTCATGGACTTGTAGGGCTATGATATCTTTACTTTTTCTGTGATAAGAATCAGTCATTAACCCTGAAGAAGGTCAGAAAACAGCTTGGTTAATCTAAAGTCAACAACACACAAATGCTAAAAAGGGTTACCCAGCCAGACCAATGCCTTATCCACATCGAATTCATAGGACATGTCTCCATCCACAAGGCCTGGGGTATCTATGAAGGTCACCAGGAAAAACATTTTCTGCTTTGAGGTGCTGATCTCAGTCGTCAGATAGTCTGTTACTCCTGCAGAAGCAAGGAATGTCAAAAGTAAATAAATGATTTTCATCTCATGCCTTTTGGTTTGCAAAGTTATGAATCAGTCTACTTCAAGGATAACAATGTTACTCACAACTAATGTTTGTGTTATTCGTTCACCTTCAGTATATGAGAGATATCATGAGTGGCTTAACATTGGCAAACAGAGCAACTTCAATTTTGTACAGAGTATTAATTATGGAGTAAAGCAGTAAGTTGCAGAATGTTATAATGCAGAAGGGACTCCATCACTTCAGGTCGGTTGTGCATGCTGCCTGAAATAATAATCCACAGATTGTTCCTCCCTCAGACGCTTCCTTCATGTGCCCACACTAGTCAATCCAAACCACTTTAAGAATAACTTTCTGTTTCAAGTAAATTCCACGCTCTTCTAGAATATGCCTTGCCAAATACATGCAGATACTTCATACGCATTCTGAACCATATTATACACCTGCTCCTGCTGCCTTTGGGGATCTATTCAATCTGCACATTAAGGTCTATCTTATCTTCAGATCTTTCAAAGGTCTTACCATTCAGAGGACAATCGCTTGCCTTGTTAGCCCTCTCCCAATGTAAGATTTTACACGTTTATTGGTTTAATTCCATTTGACACTGCTCTGCCTATCTGATCAGGCAATTAATATCCTCCTTCAGTTCACATCTGTCAACCTAATTATTTATCAACATACCAAACGTTATAACAGCTGTAAACTTTGTGATTATATCCCTACATTTATGTTGAAAATATTAATCGACGCCACAAGAACCATTGCCCCAACACCAAGTTCCACTGGACACCAGTGAAAGCCAACGTCCAGTTACAGAAGCATCCGTTCACCATCAAACTGTGCTACTTATCTCAGAGCCAATTTAGTGTCCAATGCACCATTGAATCCTGTGTCTGATGGACTCTCTGGCCTCTCTCATCAGTCTGTCATTAAAGTCCTTCTTCGAAGCTTTGCTTAATCCATGGAGACACATCAAGTGCATGACTCTCATTAACACTCCTGGGTACTTCCTCAAAAAGTGTCATCAGATTTATCAAGCACCACATTACTTAACAAACTGATCCTCACTGCCTCAGATAACATGCAGGACATCATTACGTTGCTAACACTGTGATTTCATTTGATTGATGTGACAGGCATAGCCATTATTTAGAACATAGAACAGAATGGCGCAGTACAGCCCCTTCAGCCTACGATGTTATACCATCGTATTACCATACTCTAAGATAAAACTACTCTGCATACCTTACATGTTGCTATCATTTCTTCTCCTATTCCATGTAAAATCTAAATTATTGTGAATGTACCTTCAATCTGTTCCAGAGCTTGGAATTGTGGATAGAGATGTAATGTAGCATGGCCCTGTGTAAACAAGGAAAATGATTAAAGACTACAGATGCAAAGTCCTGCCAACAGGTTTTTGTTCATAACACTGGTGATGTAAGACGGGTCGGTTAGCTCGGTTGTCTGAGTGGCAAGTGTACTCACTACAGTGACAACAATATACTGGATTCAATTCCCACACTTGCAGAGGTGATCATGAAAGATTCTCCTTCTCAACCTCTCCTTGCGTGAGACGTGGTGAACCTCAGAACAAATCACCATCTTTCTCTTTCATGAAATACTAGGATGATAGTGACTTTACCATTTGGTAGATGAGCTTTTGTAATAATATTCCAAAGAATGCAAATATGGAACCAGTCAGGGAGTGATGGTCGCAGAGTGTTAATGCGACCACAAGTAACTGTGAATCTCAGACCAACACTGTGGGGATATGGGCTCCAATGTCACTGTAGCCACGGAATTATTGCATGTGGAATGTATCTGGAATTCACCTAAGCATCAAAAGATCCTCATTTATGAAAACAGACAGAAAATATGATTCACTAAGACCACTTTAGGAAAGGAAATAGACCGATCTTTTCTCATGTGGCTGACACGAGACTCCACGCCAATAGCAGGACATCTGGCTCCCTAAGGCCATCTAAGCAAATATACCTGATGCCCTTATCTGATCTAGTCATTCCTGTGACTGCAGGCTCACAGCAATGTGGTTCACTCTTCCTGCAAAGTGCCCAGCAAACTAATTAGTTCAAGGGCAACACAAACAGAAA
Source organism: Stegostoma tigrinum (assembly GCF_030684315.1). Classification (NCBI taxonomy): domain Eukaryota; kingdom Metazoa; phylum Chordata; class Chondrichthyes; order Orectolobiformes; family Stegostomatidae; genus Stegostoma; species Stegostoma tigrinum. Next base: position 564,084 of record NC_081399.1, read on the forward strand.
TCTCTGGAGAAACTCAGCTGATCTAACAGTACCGCTGAAGAGAGAAAAATGGAGGGCAGTGGGGGAATCGTGAGTGATAGCTGGAGACAGAATCCAAGGAAGACAGCCAGGCAAGCAAAGGGAAGGATAATGGTGAGCCAGGAGAAAGAAAACCTGCTAATGGGGATCGCTGCTGTGTAAATATGGATTGCTTGCGCTGAAAGCAGCCCATGTCAGGCTCTAAAGTTGTTGAGCTCAGTATTAACTCCTGAAGGTTGTAGTGTCCTCAAGCGGAAAATGAACATAGAACATAGAACATTGCATCACAGTACAGGCCCTTCGGCCCTCGATGTTGTGCCGACCTGTCATACCAATCTCAAGCCCATCTAACCTACACTATTCCATGTACGTCCATACACTTGTCCAATGACAACTTAAATGTACTTAAATTTGGTGAATCTACTACCGTTGCAGGCAAAGCGTTCCATTCCCGTACTACTCTCTGGGTAAAGAAACTATCTCTGACATCTGTCCTATATCTTTCACCCATCAATTTAAAGCTATGCCCCCTCGTGCTCATCGTCACCATCCAAGGAAAAAGGCTTTCCCTATCCACCCTATCTAACCCTCTGATTATCTTATATGTGTCAATTAAGTCACCTCTCAACCTTCTTCTCTCCAACGAAAACAGCCTTAAGTCCTCAGCCTTTCCTTGTAAGACTTTCCCTCCATACCAGGCAACATCCTAGTAAATCTCCTCTGCACCCTTTGCAAAGCTTCCACATCCTTCTTATAATGCGGTGACCAGAACTGGACGCAATACTCCAAGTGTGGCCGCACCAGAGTTTTGTACAGAGGCAGCATAACCTCATGGTTCTGGAACTCGATCCCTCTATTAATAAAAGCTAAAACACTGTATGCCTCCTTAACAGCCCTGTCAACCTGTGTGGCAACTTTCAAGGGTCTGTGTACATGGACACCAAGATCTCTCTGCTCATCTACACTACTAAGAATCTTATCATTAGCCCAGTACTTTCCATTCCAGAGGAAAGGTCTTACAAGGGAAGGTCCTACCATAGTGCATCACCTCACACTTGTCCGCATTAAACTCCATTTGCCACCTCTCAGCCCAGCTCTGCAGCTTATCTATCTCTCTGTAACTTCCAACATCTTTCTGCACTATTCACAACTCCACCAACTTTAGTGTCTTCCACAAATTTACCAACCCATCCATCTACACCCTCATCCAGGTCATTAATAAAAATGACAAACAGCAGTGGACCCAACACCGACCCTTGCGGGACACCACTAGTAACTAACTCCAGGATGAACATTTCCTATCAACCACCACCCTCTGTCTTCTTTCAGCAAGCCAATTTCTGATCCAAACGGCTATATCTTCCACAATTCCATTCCTCCACATTTTGTACAATAGCCTACTGTGGGGAACCTTATCGAACGCCTTGCTGAAATCCATATACACCACATCAACCGGTTTACTCTCATCTATCTTTTGGTCACCTTCTCAAAGAACTCAATAAGGTTTGTGAGGCACGACCTTCCCTTCACAAAACCGTGCTGACTATCCCCAATCAAATTACTCTTTTCTCGATGATTATAAATCCTATCTCTTATAACGTTGCCCAACACTTCACCAACAACTGAAGGAAGGACATCTGGTCTCTAATTACCAGGGTTGTCTCTACTCCCCTTCTTGAACAGGGAACCACATGTGCTATCCTCCACTCATCTGGCACTATTCCTATAGACAATGACGATTTAAAGATCAATGCCAAAGTCTCAGCAATCTCCTTCCTGGCTTCCCAGAGGATTCTACGGTAAATCCCATCCAGCCCAGGGGACTTATCAATTTTCATACTCTGTAGGATTTCTAATACCTCTTCCTTGTGAAGCTCAATCCCACCTAGTCTAGTAGCCTGTATCTCAGTATTCTCCTCGACAACATTATCGTTTTCTGGAGTGAATACTGTCGAAAAATGTTCAGTTAGTGCTTCCCCTATCCCCTCTGACTCCACACATAACTTACTACTACGATCCTTGATTGGCCGTAATCTTACACTCGTCATTCTTTTATTCCTTAAATACCTATAGAAAGCCTTAGGGTTTACCCTGATCCTATCCGCCAACAACTTCTCATGTCTCCTCTCAGCTCTCTCTTTCGGTCTTTCCTGGCTACCTTGTAACCCTCAAGCGCCCTAACTGAGCCATCACATCTCATCCGAGCATAAGCCTTCTTCTTCCTCATGACCTGAGATTCCACTTCCTTTGTAAACCACGGCTCCCGTGCTCTACAGCTTCCTCCCCGCCTGACAGGTACATACTTATCTAGGACACACAGGAGCTTTTCCTTGAATAAGCTCCACATTTTCTAATGTGCCCATCCCCTGCAGTTTCCTTCCCCATCCTATACTCCCTAAATCTTGCCTAATCTCATCGTAATTGCCTTTCCATAAGCTATAACTCTTGCCCAGTGGTATACACCTATCCCTTTCCATCACTAAAGTAAACATAACAGAATTTTGATTGCTATCACCAAGCGCTCACCTACTTCCAAATCTAACACCTGGCCGGGCTCATTACCCAGTACCAAATCTAATGTGGCTTCGCTCCTTGTTGGCCTGGCTACATACTGTGTCAGGAAGCCCTCCTGCACACACTGGACAACAACTGACCCATCTAAAGTACTCAAACTATCGTGTTCCCAGACAATATTTGGAAAGTTGAAGCCCCCATGACAACTACCCTGTCTCTCTCACACCTATCGAGAATCATCTTTGCTATCCTTTCTTCGACATATCTGGAACTATTCAGGGGCCTATAGAAAACTCCCAACAGGGTGACCTCTCCTTTCCTGTTTCTAACCTCAGCCCATACTACCTCAGGTGATGAATCCCCAAATATCTTTTCGGCAACTGTAATACTGTCCTTGACCAACAAAGCCACACCTCCCTCTCTTTTACCATCTTCTCTGCTCTCACTGAAACATCTGAATGCCGGAGCCTGCAACAACCATTCCTGTCCCTGCTCTATCCATGTCTCCGAAATGGCCACAACATCGAAGTCCCAGGTACCAACACATGTTGCAAGTTCACCCATCTTATTCTGGATGCCCCTGGCGTTGAAGTAGACACACTTCAAACCAACTTCTTGCTTGCCAGTGCCATCTTGCATCCCTGAAACTTTATTTTGACGTCCCTACTCTCAACCTTTTCTATACTCGAACTACAAATTTGGTTCCCATCCCCCTGCTGACTTAATTTAAACCCACCCGAATAGCCTTAGCAAATTTCCCCCCAGGATATTGGCACCCCTCCGGTTCAGGTGAAGAGTATTCTGCTTGTAGAGATCCCACCTACCCCAGAAAGAGCCGTAATTATCCAAGAATCCAAAACCCTCCCTCCTGCACAATCCCTGTAGCCAGGGGTTCGACTTGGGCTGAGTTCACTGACTTCTTTAGCCCACATCCTCTGTCATTTATACCACTTTCCTAAGCTACCATTAATTCTGAAGAAAGATTGATGGACCCAAAAGATTTACTCGTTTCCCTCTCTCCAGATACTGCCAGGCCTGTTGAGTTTGGCCAACAATTTGTGTTCTTGTTTCAGATTTCCAGCATTCACAGTTTAGTTTTGCTTTATTTTACAGTTCAAACGCAGTTAGGTACGGCGAGCAAATCCTGATCTTGTCAGCAATTCCCTACTTCCTTTCAAAGAACAAAGTATCAGTACTGTATGTGTTAGTTTATTTCTTCAGTTGTCATGACGATAGCAACGGGATTGCAATTTGTCTTTCAGACACACAACTGGAAGCTGCATCTGGTCCCTATCAATGCAGGAATGGTCATTGGCCGAGCATTACACGATTCAAACTGGCCTAAATACTGAAATTGTTAGTATTGTTATTCAATAATTTCTGTTCAGTGTCACTGGGGCTGAGAAAGCGGGTCAAAGCCACCCGTGAAGAAGAGAATGATTTCAAATATGATGGTTACTAAGAATTCTAGTAAGTATACGCGAGAAGAGGCTCCCTGATCTTTCACATTAGCCACACGGCTGTTGGTCAGAGATCTCAGATGAGTGAAAGCTCAGCGATGATTCATGATATTACTCACCAGGAGTGACTCCCTTTTCTTTCCACTGGTGACAAATGTAAATCCTTGCGTCTCGGTTGCAACTCCTGTTTTCTGTATATGTTCCTCAATGTACCTAAAATTTTTAATGTTCAACATGCAAATATCATTCTTACAGTCTATGGGTTATAACACTGGGCTATTGCTGAGGAAAGACACATCTTGCTGAAAATGTTTGACCTGCTGAGACCAAGATAATTAGTGATGCACATCAACATAAAGGGACTACAATACCTTAATTCCATTGGAAGGGATAGCACATGAGATGATGAATAGATTGACTGATTGAGCTGTTACCATGGGGAATATATAAATCAGGCAATGGTTAATGTAAGAATTTAAATATTAACACAGGCTGGAGGGCTAATGTGTTAGATTTGGAAGTAGACGAGCACTTTGGTGATAGCAATCACAATTCTGTTATCAGTGATAATGGGAACTGCAGATGCTAGAGAATCCAAGATAATGAAATATGAGGCTGGATGAACACAGCAGGCCAAGCAGCATCTCAGGAGCACAAAGGCTGACGTTTCGGGCCTAGACCCTTCATCAGAGAGGGGGATGGGGTGAGGGTTCTGGAATAAATAGGGAGAGAGGGGGAGGCGGACCGAAGATGAAGAGAAAAGAAGATAGGTGCAGAGGAGAGTATGGGTGGGTAGGTAGGGAGGGGATAGGTCAGTCCAGGGAAGACGGGCAGGTCAAGGAGTTGGGATGAGGTTAGTAGGTATAAGGTGGAGGTGTGGCTTGGGGTGGGAGAAAGGGATGGGTGAGAGGAAGAACAGGTTAGGGAGGCAGAGACAGGCTGGGCTGGTTTTGGGATGCAGTGGGGGGAGGGGAAGAGCTGGGTTGTTTGTGTGGTGCAGTGGGGGGAGGGGCCGAACTGGGCTGGTTTTGGGATGTGGTGGGGGACCTGCACATCTGCCAATGTGGTATACTGCATCCACTGTACCCGGTGCGGCTTCCTCTACATTGGGGAAACCAAGCGGAGGCTTGGGGACCGCTTTGCAGAACACCTCCGCTCAGTTTGCAACAAACAACTGCACCTCCCAGTCGCAAACCATTTCCACTCCCCCTCCCATTCTTTAGATGACATGTCCATCATGGGCCTCCTGCAGTGCCACAATGATGCCACCCAAAGGTTGCAGGAACAGCAACTCATATTCCGCTTGGGAACCCTGCAGCCCAATGGTATCAATGTGGACTTCACCAGCTTCAAAATCTCCCTTTCCCCCACCGCATCCCAAAACCAGCCCAGTTCATCCCCTCCCCCCACTGCACCACACAACCAGCCCAGCTCTTCCCCTCCACCCACTGCATCCCAAAACCAGTCCAGCCTGTCTCTACCTCCCTAACCTGTTCTTCCTCTGACCCATCCCTTCCTCCCACCCCAAGGCGCACCTCCATATCTTACCTACTAACCTCATCCCACCTCCTTGACCTGTCCGTCTTCGCTGGACTGACCTATCTCCTCCCTACCTCACCACCTATACTCTCCTCTCCACCTATCTTCTTTTCTCTCCATCTTCGGTCCGCCTCCCCCTCTCTCCCTGTTTATTCCTGAACCCTCACCCCATCCCCCTCTCTGATGAAGGGTCTAGGCCCAAATCGTCAGCTTTTGTGCTCCTGAGATGTTGCTTGGCCTGCTGTGTTCATCCAGCCTCATATTTCATTATCCACAATTCTGTTGTTTACTTTAGTGATGGAAAGGAATAGGTGTATGCCACTGGGAAAGTTATAGCCGGGGGAAAGGCAATTACGTTGAGATTAGGCAAGATTTAGGGAGCATAGGATGGGGAAGGAAACTGCAGGGGATGGGCACATTAGAAATGTCGAGCTTATTCAAGGAAAAGCTCCTGTGTGTCCTATACAAGTATGTACCTGCCAGGCAGGGAGGAAGCTGTAGAGTGCGGGAGGTGTGGCTTACATTGGAAGTGGAATCTCTGGTCAAGAGGAAGAAGAAGACTTATGTTAGGATGATAAAATGTGAGGCTGGATGAACACAGCAGGCCCAGCAGCATCTCAGGAGCTCCAAAGCTGAAGTTTCGGGCCTAGACCCTTCATCAGAGAGGGGGATGGGGCGAGGGTTCTGGAATAAATAGGGAGAGAGGGAGATGCGGACTGAAGATGGAGAGAAAGGAAGATAGGTGGAGAGGAGAGAACAGGTGGGGAGGTAGGGAGGGGATAGGTCAGCCCAGGGGAGACGGACAGGTCAAGGAGGTGGGATGAGGTTAGTAGATAGGAGATGGAGGTGCGGCTTGGGGTGGAAGGAAGGGATGGGTGAGAGGAAGAACAGGTTAGGGAGGCAGAGACAGGCTGGGCTGGTTTTGGGATGCAGTGGGTGGAGGGGAAGAGCTGGGCAGGTTGTGTGGTGCAGTGGGGGGAGGGGACAAACTGGGCTGGTTTTGGGATATGCTGGGGGAAGGGGAGATTTTGAAGCTGGTGAAGTCCACATTAAGCAGAGGTTCACCTGCACATCTGCCAATGTGGTATATTGTTTCCATTGTACCCGGTGTGGCTTCTTCTACATTGGGGAAACCAAGTGGAGACTTGGGGACCGCTTTGCAGAACACCTCCACTCAGTTTGCAATAAATAACTGCACCTCCCAGTCGCAAACCATTTCCACTCCTCCTCCCATTCTTTAGATGACATGTCCATCATGGGCCTCCTGCAGTGCCACATTGATGCCACCCTTAGGTTGTAGGAACAGCAACTCATATTCTGCTTGGGAACCCTGCATCCCAATGGTATCAATGTGGACTTCACCAGCTTCAAAATCTCCCCTTCCCCCACCGCATCCCAAAACCAGCCCAGTTCGTCCCCTCCCCCCACTGCACCACACAACCAGCCCAGCTCTTCCCCTCCACCCACTGCATCCCAAAACCAGTCCAGCCTGTCTCCGCCTCCTTCACCTGTTCATCCTCTCACCCATCCCTTCCTCCCACCCCAAGCCACACCTCCATCTCCTACCTAATAACTTCATCCCACCTCCTTGACCTGTTCGTCTTCCCTGGACTAACAAATCCCCTCCCTACCTCCCCGCCTGTTCTCTCCTCTCCACCTATCTTCCTTTCTCTCCATCTTCAGTCCGCATCCCCCTCTCTCCCTATTTATTCCAGAACCCTCACCCCATCCTCCTCTCTGATGAACGGTCTAGGCCCGAAACTTCAGCTTTGGAGCTCCTGAGATGCTGCTGGGTTTGCTGTGTTCATCCAGCCTCACATTTTATTTACTTGGATTCTCCAGCATCTGCCTTTCCCATTATCACTTATGTTAGGATGAGATGTGAAGGCTCAATTACGGCACTTGAGGGCTATGAGGTAGCCAGGAAAGACCTAAAGAGAGAGCTCAGAAGAGCTGGGGGAGACACGAGACATTGTTGGCGGATAGGATCAGGGTAAACCCTCAAGCTCTCTATAGGTACTTAAGGAATTAAAGAATGACGAAAGTAAGATTAGACCCAACCAAGGATAGTAGTGGTAAGCTGTGTGTGGAGTCAGATGAGATTGGGGAATCGCGAAATGAATATTTTTCAACAGTATTCATTCTAGAAAACGACAATGTTGTCGAGGAGAATACTGAGATACAGGCTACTAGACTAGATGGGATTGAGGTTCACAAGGAAGAGGTATTAGAAATCCTTCAGAGGGTGAAGATAGATAAGCCCCCTGGGCCGGATGGGATTTATCCTCGTATCCTCTGGGAAGCCAGGGAGGACATTGCTGAGCCTTTGGCATTGATCTTTAACTCGTCATTGTCTGCACGAATAGTGTCAGATGACTGGAGGATAGCAAATGTGGTTCCCCTGTTCAAGAAGGGGAGTACAGACAACTCTGGTAATTATAGACCAGTGAGACTTTCCTCAGTTTTTGGTAAAGTGTTGGAAAATGTTATAAGGGATAGGATTTATAATCATCTAGAAAAGAATAAATTGATTAGGGATAGTCAGCACGGTTTTGTGAAGGGCAGGTCGTGCCTCACAAACCTTATTGAGTTCTTTCAGAAGGTGACCACACAGGTAGATGAGAGTAAACCATTTGATGTGGTGTATATGGATTTCAGCAAGGCGTTCGATAAGGTTCCCCACAATAGGCTATTGTACAAAATGCGAAGGATTGGAATTGTGGGAGATATAGCCGTTTGGATCGGAAATTGGCTTGCTGAAAGAAGACAGAGGGTGGTAGTTGATGGAAAATGTTCATCCTGGAGACCAGTTACTCGTGGTGTACCGCAAGGGTCGGTGTTGGGTCCACTGCTGTTTGTCATTTTTATGAATAACCTGGATGAGGGCATAGAAGGATGGGTTAGTAAATTTGCAGCCGACACTAAGGTCGGTGGAGTTGTGGATAGTGACGAAGGATGTTGTAGGTTGCAGAGAGACATAGATAAGGTGCAGAGCTGGGCTGAGAGGTGGCAAATGGAGATTAATGCAGACAAGTGTGAAGTGATGCACTTTGGTAGGAGTAACCAGAAGGCAAAGTACAGGGCTAATGGTAAGATTCTTAGTCATGTAGATGAGCAGAGATCTCGGTGTCCATGTACACAGATCCTTGAAAGCTGCCACCCAGGTTGACAGGGCTGTTAAGAAGGCACACGGTGTTTTAGCTTCTATTAATAGAGGGATCGAGTTCCGGAACCAAGAGGTTATGGTGACGCTGTACAAAACTCTGGTGCGGCCGCACTTGGAGTACTGTGTACAGTTCTGGTCACTGCATTATAAGAAGGATGTGGAAGCTTTGGAAAGGGTGCAGAGGAGATTTACTAGGATGTTGCCTGGTATGGAGGGAAGGTCTTACGAGGAAAGGCTGAGGGACTTGAGGCTGTTTTCATTAGAGGAAAGAAGGTTGAGAGGTGACTTAATTGAAGCATATAAAATAATCAGAGGGTTAGATAAGGTGGATAAGGAGAGCCTTTTTCCTGGCATGGTGACGGTGAGCATGAGGGGGCATAGCTTTAAATTGAAGGGTGAAAAATTTAGGACCAATGTCAGGGGTAGTTTCTTTACTCAGACAGTAGTAAGGGAATGGAATGCTTTGCCTGCAACGGTAGTAGATTCGCCAACTTTAGGAACATTGAAGTCGTCATTGGATAAGCATATGGACGTACATGGAATAGTGTAGGTTAGATTGGCTTGAGATCGGTATGACAGGTCGGCACAACATCGAGAGCCGAAGGGCCTGTACTGTGCTGTAATGTTCTGTGTTCTATGTTCTATTTCAAAATTTTGTTTTGAGAAATGAGCCAAAGAATGATTGTCATCTGTTAAATTTCACTGAAACTCAGGCTCAGTGTATGAATGATCACGGTGAAAATCGCACTGGAGGACAAGTTGTGTAGATTGTATTTCCACATTGATGATACCGAGGCAGGGATTCAATAATAGTAAGAGGAACAGGGGCAGTGAGGATCCTGAGAAATACAGCCAGGATTTCTGAAAGGAGCAGAGTCAAGGAGTGCATAGAAACAAGCAATCAATATGACCTAAAGGAGCAGAGGCAGTGTGGATGTGAGACCTGCAGTCAGTGTTGCTGAGAGGATCATAGGCAGTGTGGGCTCTGGGACAAGCAGTCAATATGACCTAAAGGAGCAGAGGCAGTGTGGATGTGAGACCTGCAGTCAGTGTTGCTGAGAGGATCATAGGCAGTGTGGGCTCTGGGACAAGCAGTCAATATGACCTAAAGGAGCAGAGGCAGTGAGGACCCTGGTATACATTGTTTCATTTATCCTTCTCAATTGGTTGGACGCCTCGTTTTCGGTGTAGAATGATGCCAACAGTGTGGGTCCATCACTGCACTGCCTGAAGTGACCATACTTTTGCACCCTTTTCCCTCGCGAGACATGGTGACGCTTATATTAAACCACCCCCATTCGCCTGTCTCTGACGAGGCAGTAAGTCAATGTTCTGGTAAAACTATCATGACTTTACCTTTTTCAGTCTTTGTGGCATTTTTCATCACTTGTTATCTTGTATAATTTCTCCTCGTGTAATGCTGTTCTTGTATTAAGAAACACTTTTTGTTAAGTTTTGTTTACTGCTTTGTAATTAAATAATGTATATTCTGTTCCATTTTCGACCAGGCACCCTGCATAAACGTCTCCCTAAATTAGTCAGATCATGCCACTGTTTTCAGAAATCCGCCCTATCTGCTGGAAAGTGACCCCTATGGCTAAGGTGGATGTCTGGATCCAGTGAATACTCTTCAGATATTTCCAGTGAATTGATCTGTCCCAGCCTTCCTCAATGCCGCAATAGAAAACATGGGATTAGTCTGCTCACCAATTGATGAAGGAACTTTTCCCAGCTGAATGGTTGCCCATCAGCATGACTGTAATTTTATTCCGTGGAGCCAAGAGTCTGAGCCCCAGCTGCTTGGCGATTCCCACCAGCCCTACCAACAGCAGATAGAAAAGAAAATTAGAGATTTTGTGTAAAGTCCATAAAGCTGGTACATTTGAATCAATGACATGAATATGTTCACCTGGTTAGAACTCAGTCAAAATGATTCACCCTTGACATCACTGATAAGTCATTAATATTGTATCAATTTCTCTTTGCTGCTATAACATAGCGTGCATCCGAATGAGCAAAATACCTTAATTTAGCAGACAGACTGTTTCCTTTCCATCTGTCTTAAGACAACATTTAAAGAAAGATAACGGGGTACTTGAGTGATGGTGACATTTAGTCACAGGGACTTGAAAATCTTTCTAACGGCCACCCCAGTCCGTGCCAGCCCCACCCCACATTGATCAGGACGAAATTTCAATCCATTACATGCTACGAGGCATGAACACAGAGATTCTTAAATTGTGAAACTTAATCAATGTCATATTAGTTTTCAATATGCTGTATAACAGTTTCCATTAAAAAATGAAGCGTTAACTTTAGCTTAATCCCATGCTCTTATAACTTGGAATCGACTTTAGGAACTGGATTTTATAACTCGTACGATGAAATAAAATCTCACTTTCTACTGATTTAATTATTTTCTCTGTCTCTATCTCTCTTTCTCTTTCTCTTTCTCCTTCTCCTTCCCTCTCTCCGTCTTCCTCCCAAATCGTAAGAATTTCACTCTGTCTTACATTTGTAATTCAATTCCAAATTTTCCTAATTTTTAGTTGTGTTGTTACAATCTCAGTTCTCCACCTTATCTATGCTATTTACAGAATATATCATATAATACATAAGCATGAACCAATTTCTTGCATATAAATTCTTGCACGGTGTTAAATAGACAAATAAGAATAAATATTTTCAGTTAATGTTTCGAGTCGAATGACCCAACCTCAGAATAGATCTGACGAAGGGTCATTCAACCAAAAACAATACATCAGATTTCTCTCCATGGATACAGACAGACAGGCGGAAATTTTCCAACATTTTTGATTTTTGAGTCTGATTTACAGCATCCGCGGTTCTTTCGGTTTTTATTTAAATGTTTTCAGTTTGTCATTACTGGAATTGATCATTAAAAGTGCAGCTAAATGTTTGGTTTTCAATGCACTGAATTAAAAAAAAATTGCTTCACAAAAATACATGAACATGCACGTATGAAAGACACAACTGACGCCTCGAATCAATTAAATTTAATCAATTAAATCAATTTAATCAATTAAAACGCCCATGATCTACCATGATCCCGATGAATGGTATAAAAGGCTCGAAGTGCTGAATGACCTAATCCTGCTCCAAGGGTATGTCGGTTGGCATTACAATCAATTTTCAGGGCAGGAAAGATTAAATATTAACTTTACGGCAAACAGTCTTAAAACAGGCTCAATAGTACAACTTTGAGTGGAGTGTTGGAGCAGATCTATAGTGACCATCCAGGGGAGCTTCTTGACGTAGTATTTAAACTGTCCAAGCAGAAGAAGTGTTATACAGGACATGGGAAATGAGCCCGCCCAAGTGACTGAAGTTTCATTGTGGGAACATTACACCATCAGTTTTAAGATAGTCATAGAGAGCGATAACAGCATTCCTTGGGTGAGGGTGTAAATTGGGGGAAGGCGAACAACAACAGTAGTCACGAATTGGAGAATTTTGATTCGAGGTAACTATTTGAGGATGTATTAATCTTAGGCATGTGGGAGTATTTCAAATGGCTGATCAGGAATGGCACCTTCCTGCAAGAATTAAGGATAGGTGTGGCAAGTTACGTGAACTTAGTTAACGAGAGACGTTATGATCTCGGCCAGAAAGATAAAGGAAGCATACATAAGGTCGAGGAGCATGTGAAGTAACAAAACCCTCGAAGTATACAAGGGAAGTAGGAGAAAACTTAAATAAGGAATTAGAAGGGCTAAAAAGGTTCATGAAATATCATTAGCAAAAAGGATTAAGGAGAATTCCAAGGCTTTTTATACACATATAGAAACCAAAAGGGTAGCAAGAGAAAGAATTGGCCCAAACAAAGACAAAGAAGGGAATATATGTGTGATGTAAAATAAGCAGGTGAGGTCGTAAATGAATAGATAGAACATAGAACAATACAGCACAGAACAAGCCCATCTGCCCTTGATGTTGTGCCAACCTGTGAACGAATCTAAGCCCATCCCCCTATACTATCCCATTATCATCCATATGCTTAGCCAAGGACTGTTTAAATGCCCCTAATGTGGCTGAGGTAACTACATTGGTAGGCAGGGTGTTCCACGTCCATACCACTCTCTGAGTAAAGAACCTGCCTCTGACATCTGTCTTAAATCTATTACCTCTCAATTTGTAGCTATGCCCCCTCGTACAAGCTGATGTCATCATCCTCGGAAAAAAGACTCTCTCTGTCCATCCTATCTAATCCTCTCTTCATCTTGCATATCCCTATTAAATCCTTTCTTAGCTTTCTTCTCTCCAATGAGAACAGACCCAAGCCCCTCAGTCTTTCTTCATAAGGCCTTCACTCCACACCAGGCAACATCCTGGTAAATCTCCTCTGCACATTTTCCAATGCTTCCACATCCTTCCTGTAATGAGATGATCAGAACTGTATGCAATATTCCAAATGAGGACGCACTAGCATTTTGTACAGATGCAGCATGTATCACCATTCACCAAAGAGAAGGCATTGGTGGAATATGATCTCAAAGGAGGGAGCATAGATTATCTAAACTAAGTTGCTATTACAAAGGAACAGGTGTAATGCATCTTAAGAAGTAATAAGATAGATAAGTCCCCTGGTTCTGGTAAGATATATCCCAGAATATTCAGGGAGGCAAGAGAACAAATTTTTGGAACAAAGAAGACATCGTTGTACCCTCTTTGGCCACAGGTGAGGTTTCACAAAACTGGAGAACAAGCAGAGAAGCCATATTATTTAAAGCTGAAGCATAGATAATCCAAAACATTACAGCTCCATCGTTCTCACGTCAGCAAAAGGAAAACTTTGGAAACAATTCTCAGGGACAAGATCTGTGTGCATTTAGAAGTAAATGGACTTATTAGTGATAGATAGCATGGTTTCGTGCAGGGAAGATCGTGCCTCACTAACTTGGTCAATTTTTTTGACCTGGTAATGAAGATGATTGACAAGGGAAAACCGGTTCATGTTGTCTACATAGACATCAGTAAACCCTTTGGCAAGGTCACTTTTGCAGACTCGTAGAAATGGGTGAATTCATTTTATATCGGGGATGAGGTGAAAAGATTGATACAGAACTGACTTAATCATAGGAGACAGAGGCAGTGAATGAGAATTGAATGAGGTTAGTGATATTCCACAGGGATCGGTGCTTGGATTTCTGCTGCTTGGGATCTATATAGGTGATTTGGACAAAAGTGTAGCTGGTCTAATTAGGAAGTTTGCAGACAACACAAACGTTGTTTGAGTAGCAAATACTGATGATGTTTGTCGGGGAAATAATGGGATATTGATAAGTTGGAGGTATGGGAAGGAAAATGGTAGATGAAGTTTAAATGTGAAGTGATTCGTTTTAGAAGTTCACATACATGTAGAAATCATACAATGAATGGCAGAACACTTAAGAGTATTGATATGCAAAGCGATCTGGGTATGAAGGTCCAAAGATCACTGAAGTTGGCGTGTCGGGTAGATAAGATAGTCTCACCTTCATTGCAAGTGACATTGAATATAAGGATGGACAAGTAATGCTGTAACTTTGGAGAAGTTCATTTAGGCCACACTTGGAATATTGCGAAAAGTTCTGGTTACCACACAACCAGAAGGATGTGGACAAGGAGGGCACAGAAGAGGTTGCCAGCGCGTTACCTTCTGTAAGGGATATTAGCGATGAAGAAAGGTTGAATAGACCAAGTTTGTTTTCACTGGAACGCAGGAAGTTGACAGGCGACCTGACAGAAGTTTATAAGATTGTGAATGGCATGGGTGGAGTGAAAAGTATGAGACTTTTTCCCAGGGTGAAGGAGTCAATTACTAGAATACATAAGTTCAAGATGCTGGGACCGGGCGTGGGATAAATTTAAAGCAGATGTACAAGGCCAGTTTTTCACACAAAAGGTGGTCAGTGCCGGGAATGCACTGCCAGAGGAGTTGGTGCAAGTAGACACAATAGTAACATTCAAGAAGCACCTGGCCTAATAAATGAGAGGAAGTGAACTGAAGAATTCTAGATCCTGTAAATGGAGATAGTTTTATTATGGAAAGGGCAAAATATGTTGCGCAGACTTGGAGGGCCAAAGGGCTTGTTCCTGAGTTTATTGTTCATTGTTATTCTTCTTCGCACAGGGACAGGTCATTGTTGACGTGTATATTTCTCTGATGTTAACCACAGAAGTTAAAACAGTTGTTATGAAGGCTTTTGGGTGCCCTGAATTTTAAAATTGGGGCAGACAGCATAAAAGCAATGAAATGATGCTACACATCTACAAGTCATTGGTCAGACAACATTTGGAGGATAGTGTTACTTGAGGAGAATGCTAAAGCCCTGAATATTGCTGAAAGGAGAGTCGTTAGTATAATAGTAGGATGAGGGATTCTCTATCCAGGGAAGGATGAGAAAAATTGTGCTTATTCTCCTTGGACTGGAGAAGATTAAGAGGTAACCTTACTGAGGTGTTTAAAAAAAAACTATGAACAACTTTGTCAGGAAAAAGAAAATAATTCAGTTTCCACCAGTTGGTATATCAGTTCCTTGGAGTCACAATTTCAGAATTATCAGCAAGACAGCTTGGAGCGAAATGAACAGAAAAACTGATGGAAGTGCTGATGCTGGAAAACAAAAACAAAACTTGCTAATGAAATCCAGCTTCGCTGGAAGCATTTGTGGAAAGAAATCAGAGTTAACCTCCTCGTCTAGAGACGCTTCTTCAGGTGTGGAGAAACTTCTTTTTTACTCAGAGATTTGGAATGTGTTGCCTTGGAAAGTGCTTGAAGCGGATTCCATACGAGGTTTCAAAAGAACGATGGATCTTTACTTGAAGGTGATGAATTTAGAGGGTTACAGAAATTAATCCATAGAAATGGACGAGCTCAATTGGTGTTATTTCAGGAGCCAGTACAGGATGAACAAAATAGCCTCCTGTATGATTCTTCATGCGTAGCCATAGCTTGCTTTTCAAAGGAATGATGACATTGTGTTTCAGAGTTCACAACAAAAGTGAGTTGAGGTGGATCCTGGAACGAAAGCATTCTCCCATACTAGAGGGTGCAGTCAACAACCCTTCAACATGCTAGGCTGGACAAAACTGAGAGTTGATCAGAATTAAACATATAAATTCCGCAGAGATTTACAAGTTGGGAACTGAGGAGTTGAAGTGCGCACCTGGCATTCATTACCTGGCGCTATTGTCAGAGGATGCAAGTTTGATCAATCACGCTCGATGTGAAAAACAGAAATTCTCATTGACTCGATTGGGAATCATTGTAACTCTACAGATGTTTGGATCATCGAATGGGAGAATGTTTCAGGCTGAACTAGACAATCACCTTCACTGTCAAGGAATTAAGGGATTTGGAGTAAAGCCAGATCCTTATATATGAGTCTCATCATCATCAATGGTTACATTGAATGTCGGAACTAGTTTGAGAAAAAAATCATAATCCTCTTACACACATATTTCCAATGTATTCACTGTATGAATCAAGCTGTTCTCAAAATCACTCCCTCGTGACCTTTTTTTAACCAGGATTCAAAGATTTGCAAATTTTTATAATTCAATTGTGATGGAGATGTTGCTGCCATTCCAATAATCGGTAAAGCCCATGTCACTTCACTGACTTTGCCAATTTCCCTCTTGAACCTTCACTCAAAACACCACTGCTAGACTCTGTGGGATTCTAAATCATTTGTATACCCTACATACTTCTTCTTCTCCATCCCCACTCTGATAATTCTTGTCTAATTTGCAGACTGTGTAAATTTCGCTCCTTTTTTCTTACTTTGTACATTTCACTTTGATTATATCATCCTTTAAATCTCATTGACGTTGCTGCATTTGGTATGCATGCCCACTTTGTTGGCTTCATGGAAATGTCGTGACTTTAAAACAGCAAGTTGACTAAAAGTTGTAGTGAAATGCATAGCACAGATTTCAAAATGTAAGATGTCAAATAAGGGAAATATGTTGATAAAATTGGAGAAAATTCTGTGCAAGCCTTATAGCAAAACTGGAAGCTGTGAATATGTGGGATCCTTCTCGGGTGCAAATGTGTATGGTGTAGGTGTAAGCGAGAGAGTGTGTATACGTGTTTGATCATTTGATTCATTGTGTGTGTGAATATGTTTGTGTGTTTGTACGTGATCCATTCTGTATGGGTCTTTGTTGAGCAAATGGGTTTGCTTGTGTTTGTGTAAGTGTGTGTGTGTGTGAATGTAAGAGAGCGGGGGTGTGGTTCTCAGTTTGTGTATTTGTGAAAGTGAGAAAATCTAAGATTATGAATGCGCATGTGATGTTACTCCGCAATTTTAAATGATAGTTCTGCAAAAGTCCCATTGACTGCAGCATTACAGAGTTCAGCTGTAGCTGATTCAGCTTTCATGACACCCGAGAACCGAATGACTCAGAAACACTGAAAAAAAAGCTGCCAACAGCTGCCCCACTATCACAGCAGCTGGGAATTCAGCTCTGCACTGGAAGCACGTTAAAAATATCCTTCAGCCTGGGGTGTGGGTCGGGGTTTGGGGAAATCTCCTTTAAGAAGTGGAAAGTTCCCCTAATTCTGAGTAAGGCAATCTGGATTCAATTCCCTCCTGCTCCAGGGGGTGCAACAAGGTTCCCGAAAAGATTGATTAGAAAATACTTGTAACGTTTGTCCATTCTCTTACCCTGACTTGCGTCCGTGTAGAGCAAGCGACATTGCCTGAGAACATTCTCGTTAACAGAGAGGCACAAACTCTCTGAGGATTTTGAACTGGGCCGGTGTCTCAGGAGTCCCGACATGATTTTTGTGACGGAAGTGTGGCAGATTCCCCCAAACTGAACGGAACTAATCTTGCTCAGCGCTCACCAACCGTCGTGCAGACACAGTCCGTACACATGGTGTAAGGTCAGGGTGAGTGATGGGCCATCTGTTTGAGCCCAGTCAGTACACAGTGTGATTTCCTGTCCATCAGAATAGCTACATTACAACAGCAGTACAGCTCATGGGTTTCCAAGCTAAACACGTTCCCTCTAATTTGTGTTGCTTATATTGCAGTCTACTGCTGTACTTAAATCTGATATTTGTTAATTTTTGAAGGCTTAGTTCCTGTCTCAGAATTAGGGCCATAGGAATAAGAGGAGGTCATTCGGCCCCTCGACCTTTTTTCCCAACTCCAACAAAATAACCGTCTCTCTAAGAAAGTTATATGTCTAATCTATCTTCAATGTCCTTATCCACTTCTCAAAGATACTTTATTTGATCCTTTCATCTGTATGTACGTTTGATCAGGTTCCCTCCTTATATTCGTAAGATGTTGTCTGTCCACTTCTGGCACCAGTTCAAATATATTTAAGATGGCCTTTTCCACCTAATCATAGTCTCCAGAGGCCTCCTCTGATGGTGATGTGAAAAACCTCAATAGTAGTAGTTACATCTTTGTTTGAATCAACAATACCCACACGGTCAATGGCCACTTAAATCTTTCGCCAGTTTCCCAAATGAAATTTGAACAAAAAAGGTTCTATTTATTTCTCTCTGAACTTTTGTAATGCTTGGACATATTCAAACAGCTCTCCATCAGGCTTTTGGCCACGATGGGTCTTCTCATTGTCAGTGCCCCTATCACTAGTCATCCCTGCTACCTATGCAAACTCACACGACTTTCCTCTTTCATTGCCAACTTCTGAAGTTCAAAATCTTTCTGTTCCCCCCTGGATACAGAATTGGCTGGCCAACAGAAGACAGCGAGTGGTAGTAGAAGGAAAATATTCTGCCTGGAAGTCAGTGGTGAGTGGGGTTCCACAGGGCTCTGTCCTTGGGCCTCTACTGATTGTAATTTTTATTAATGACTTGGATGAGGGGATTGAAGGATGGGTCAGCAAGTTTGCAGATGACACAAAGGTCGGAGGTGTCATTGACAGTATAGAGGGCTGGTGTAGGCTGCAGCGGGACATTGACAGGATGCAGAGATGGGCTGAGAGGTGGCAGATGGAATTCAACCTGGATAAATGCGAGGTGATGCATTTTGGAAGGTCAAATTTGAAAGCTGAATACAGGATTAAGGATAGGATTCTTGGCAGTGTGGAGGAACAGAGGGATCTTGGTGTGCAGATACATAGATCCCTTAAAATGGCCACCCAAGTGGACTGGGTTGTTAAGAAAGCATGTGGTGTTTTGGCTTTCATTAACAGGGGGATTGAGTTTAAGAGTCGTGAGATCTTGTTGCAGCTCTATAAAACTTTGGTTAGACCACACTTGGAATACTGCGTCCAGTTCTGGTCGCCGTATTGTAGGAAAGATGTGGATGCTTGGAAAGGGTTCAGAGGAGGTTTACCAGGATGCTGCCTGGACTGGAGGGCTTATCTTATGAAGAGAGGTTGACTGAGCTAGGTCTCTTTTCATTGGAGAAAAGGAGGAGGAGAGGGGACCTAATTGAGGTATACAAGATAATGAGAGGCATAGATAGAGTTGATAGCCAGAGGCTATTTCCCAGGGCAGAAATGGTCAAAGTTTTAAGCTGGTTGGAGGAAAGTATAGGGGGAATGTCAGAGGCGGGTTCTTTACACAGAGAGTTGTGAGAGCATGGAATGCGTTGCCAGGAGCAGTTGTGGAAGCAAGGTCATTGGGGTCATTTAAGAGACTGCTGGACATGCATATGGTCACAGAAATGTGAGGGTGCATACATGTGGATCAATGGTCGGCACAACATTGTGGGCTGAAGGGCCTGTTCTGTGCTGTACTGT
Organism: Stegostoma tigrinum; assembly: GCF_030684315.1. NCBI lineage: Eukaryota > Metazoa > Chordata > Chondrichthyes > Orectolobiformes > Stegostomatidae > Stegostoma > Stegostoma tigrinum. The sequence goes on from NC_081399.1 coordinate 583,512, forward strand.
TCTATGTTCTCTATGTTCTATGTTCTTTCTGCTGCTAGGGCCACCCTTTCATTTTCTCTGCCCTCTTTTTAACCTTCATTCAAACTGTGAAAAAATTCCTTTTCTACCTAATTTTATTCTACAAGGGATATCTTTTTTCTTTCCTTCGGCCAGATCTTTCTCTCTCTTTCTCTCTCACTCTGTGTGCGTGTTTGTTGTGTGTGTGGGTGCCTGTGTGTGTGTGTGTAGGTGCTTGCGTGCCAGGGTGTGCGTCCTGTTCTCGTAGACGCCTACAACACTGTAAAAAGGCCCTTCAGCCCGTTGTGTCTGCACGGGCCGAAAACAACCTCCTAAACTATTCTAATCCCATTTTGCAGCATTTAGCCAGTGGCCTTGTATACCTTGGCATCACTATTGTGAACCTAAATAAATCTTAAATGTGATGAGGGTCTCTCCCTCTCCCACAATTAGTCGATGAGTTCCTGACTCCCAGCCCCCTCAGGATGAGAAATGTTCCTTAAATTTCCTCTGTATCCCCTGTTCTGCCCTTTAAGTTAAGTTGATGCCACCTGGTAATTAAGCATTCATAAGGGATGAAATTTCCTCCTGTCTAACAGAGCTGTGTCCCATTGTACAGTGAAAGCATGTTTCCTCTCAATACCCTCTGATGTGATGAAAACAACTCCAGTATGTCCCATCTCTCATAATAACGCAAACTGTCCACCCAGGGAACATCATGGCAAACCTCTTCAACATTTTCTTCAGTGCAACCAGATCTCTCCTACAATGCCTACAATTCTCTGGCTTGGCCTACCCAAATTTTTATACAGTTCCAGCATAAACCTCTTTGCTGCTCTGTCTATCACTCGCCCTGTCTCTTTTTGAGCCCTTCATTGTCTTGCCATTTTGTTTTCTCTCACAAATCATTTCTTCCTCCCCCTTTGGTTTCCCATTTCTGAATATTCCCTAACCACTGCCAGTACCCCAGACACCGAGGAGGATAATTCTGCTGGATGAAATGGCTGGGCTGAACACTGGCCTGGGGCTTTCTTTCTACTTGACTCACTTGGAGTGAGTTGATTAACTCTGTTGTTTTAGTGGGTAGTTAAGGACAAATACATGACAGCCAAATGTAAGCAAGTCCAGGAAGGCCTGTGGATGTTTCCAAATCACAAATCACATTATTTTTAACAGTAAAGTTGTAGTTTCATGATCTTTATTGATATTTCTCACATTTTAATGACGTATTTATTCATCAATGTTCTTCCCTGTGATGAATTTTGATTCCCAAATTTTCAGGGACAATGTTTCCATTGTCCTTCTCCCCAAGCTTATATACCAGCTAATTGCCTAATTAAGGCTTTATGTTATGCGAACTCATTTCACGGTTGGTCTCAAACTGCGCTATAAGAGGGAAACTCTTGCTCAGTCTAATCCATTCTCATTGAAACGATGCAGTGAGGCAGAAAATGAGCATTCTTCTAAAAAATGGTGCAGCCAATAATTTTACAGATAAAGGATATCTTCTATCCTGTGCTCGCAACCTTTGGTGTTCCAGGTAGGTTCCAGGCAGGGTTACTGGACTCAAAACATTAACTCAGTTTCCCCCTCCACAGATGCTGCCAACCTTCTGAATTCCCACAGCTAGTTTATTTTCTGTTTGTATCAGATCTCCAACATCCACAGCTCTTCATTTTACTTAATTGATATATCTGTTTGTCTAATAGTTGCAGTCAAACCTATTGTGAATCGTTATGTTCCAGCATACACAAGAACAGCAACAGATCACTCAGTGCCTCGTCCCCGTTGTGCCTTTCACTGAGATCATGGCTGATCTGTGACCCAATTCCACTGGCTTGTTTCCAGCCCGTGTTACTTAATATGAGACTGGAATCAAAAAAAAAAGTTAATTTCCAAAATTGAACAATTGAACGAGTAACAACTGCAGTTTGTAGAAAAGATTTCCAAACCTCTCCCACTCTTTGTATGAAAAGTGTTTCTCATGTCTGTATTCTCTGTTTGGAAGTTGGGCCTCGCTGTTTGAAAAAGAAATGGGGAATTTCTTTTTTTGCCTCTTTGTGGATTGTTAGATTTTAGAATTCAGAGCCTCAGAGGGTGCTGGACCCAGAATCCTTAAATATTTTCAACACAGACATTGATAGTTTTTTTCTTTGATGGGGAATAGAGGGCCATTTGGTACCGATTGAATGTGGAATTCAAAACTTAAACAGAACAGCATAATCTTATTTAATGGCACAGCAGGCTCGCGGGGCTGAATGGACGAATCATGCCCTTGTTCCATAAGTACATACAAAACCGAGAGATGTGCGTTTAACTGTAGAATCTGCTTTTTGACACATTGAAAATAAAATCACCCCAGTCATGATTACTTTTTCAGAATTTATTTATTTTCTCTCTTTAAAAATTTACCTCTTGCTTCTTGCAACGTGAGACAGTCTTTGTTATTCATCTTGCATTGACCTTGAGAATGTGCTGGTGAACCTCCCTCTTGAAACACTGATTTGATTTGGTTTAATTTATTATTGTTATATGTACGTAGGTACAGTGAAAAGTCCTGTTTTGCTTGCTGTGCTGGCAGATCATACCAAACAAAACGTATAACAGTAATAGATCAGAGTAAAAAATACAGTGTTACTACTGCAGAGAAGGTGACCAAAGAGTGAGACCAACATTGAATTTAGAATTTAAGATGTCTATTCAAGTCTAATAGTAAAGAAAAGCTCTTCTTGAATTAATCCATGCGTGTATACAGACTTCCTTTGCCTGATAGAAGAGGGTGGAAGTGAGTATTACTGAGATATGGCGGGGTGGGGGAAGCGGTGTGGAATCTTTGATTATGTTGGTTGGTTTCTGAGGCAGTGGGGATCATATATGGAGTTAGCGAATGGAAGTCTGGTCTGCATGATGGACTGACCGTGTTCACAACTCAGTAGTTTCTTCTGGTCTTGGAAAAAGCAGTTGCTAAACCAGGTTGTGACGCATGAATATACAATGCTTTCTGTGCTGCATCTCTAAAAAATGGCCAGACTCCTTGCAGTCCATCAATGTAGTTATACCCGCTGTGAATTGCTTCAAAAGGATTGCCATTAATCCTTGTGGTTATGACAGTAGAAAAACTCACAACACACAGGACAGCATGTGTACATTGACACATGATATGTCATAAGACCTAATATTTTATGTAAGTGTGTCGTTAGATTGACCAGCACTCATTGCTTATCTTTAATTGCCCAGAGGGCAGTTGAAAGTCAATCATATGCTGTGGTTCTAGAGTCACATGCAGATCAGAACAGGTAAGGACTTCGGTTTTCTTCCTTAACTGACTTTAATGAATCAGTTGGGTTCTCCCCTAACAATTGACAATGATTCAATTTCCATCACTAGTTTCTTAGTTCCAGGTTTCTTTTGAATTTGAACTTAATGAACTCAAATTCACATTTCTAATTAAGATTGGAACCATAATCCTGAGAATATTATCTGCGTTTCTGAATCCATAACCAGTGATAATGTTACTAGACCATCACCTCTCCTTTTGTGTGTGTGTGTTCTCTACCTTATCTATTTTTCATCCTTTCTTACAGCCAACGTCCTGGCAGCTGTGATTCTATCAAGAAAAAATTGTGGCATTTCCAAGTGTATTTCAGTCTACATGCTTGCTATGGTGACTGCAGATCTGCTGGTCATGCTCATTAATGTCATTTTGTTTCACATTGTGAGCAGACTGTTCCCATATTCATTCCTCTCCTACACTGTGGTTATCAAACTCATATTGTACATGAGCTGCACTAATGTGTATCTGTCCGTGTGGTACACAGTCTGCTTCACTTTTGACCGATATGTAGCTATATGCTGTCACAAACTTAAAACCAAGTACAGCACAGTGAGAACTGCATCCAGGGTCATTATAATTGTCTCGGTGCTGGTATATTTAGAGAATATTCCCTTTTGGTTTGCATATGAACATCAACGGACAATTAAAAATATTCAGTGGGGATTCCGTCCCAGTGTGATCTTTCTCACATCGCCTGTAGGTGCGATGTACTCCAGGCTGCAGAATGTATTAGTTACATGGATTCCGTTCATTCTGATATTACTATTTAACGGTTTGACTGCCAGACACATTGTAATCAGCAATATTAGCCGGAGGAGACTCCGGGCTCAGCAGGCTGAAAGTCAGACTGATCCAGAGATGAAAAGCCGAAGGAAATCAATTGTTTTACTCTTCCTGGTGTCGGGCAGTTTTATGCTGCTGAATATGACATCTGCAGTGAGTTCTTTGATCAATACCTTGGCTGTGCTTGACCAAATACACTATACCTCACCCCCATACATTGCCACTGAGACTGGGTATCTACTCACTCACTTGAGTTCTTGTACAAACACGTGCATCTATGCAATGACGCAAACCAGATTCAGGGCAGAGCTGCAAAATGTGTTGAACTCTCCTTGGACACTCTTTTTGGCAATGGTCAACGCATTAAAAAAATGCCGCAAAATTTTGGGTGCTTCCTAAAGCTTAATTTCTGAAAGTGCTCCTGTGTAAAATAGCCATTTTTTAAAACTTTTTCAGAACATTTACAAGAAATTTTAAATGTTAACTCTATTTATCTCTCCCTCTCTGTCTCTCTTTTTCTGCACAGACGCTGCCAGAATTGTTAAGTTCCTCCAGCATTCACTTGCTCATGCTGCAAATTATCACAATACGCTATTCTTTGTTTAAATCCTTCAGTCTTGAGCAGAAACGGTTTCTTCTTGTGAAAAAAAAACATCATTCACAAAAAAATCAGTTCCTATATAATGCGTTTGTTGTGTAACATTCTCCAAAATTGAACGTTGCAGTTTCCATCTGGAACAAACGCAGAGTGCTGAAGAAACTCATCAGGTCTGGCAACGTCTGCGGACAGAGAATTTGAGTGATTTTTTTTAAATCCTGGGAAACTTCCTCAGAACTGAAAGCAGATAGAAATGGTATTTAGAGAGATAGTCGGAACTGCTGATGCTGAAGAATCTGAGATAACAAGGTGTGGCGCTGGATAAACACAGCAGGCCAAGCAGCATCAGAGGAGCAGGAAAGCTGATGTTTCAGGTCTAGACCCTTCTTCAGAAATGGTATTTATTCTGGTTGAGAAGAATGAGGGGTATTTCCTTTTGAAACCATTCACTTTGCAGTCAGGTTTGAATGAAAAGATGAGTGTTTTAAGTACCACAGTCGGGGATGAACATATGGATGTCATCATCTGTTCCTTCGATCCTCAGGGAATGGAATACTACTGCAGTGTAATCGAACTGGAGTGAGGTGTGTGTGTTTTCAGAAAGAGAGAGAGGAAGGAAAGGGTGGTGGGGTAGACTCAGTCTGAGCTGGAATATGTATGATCACCAGAAATCATTTTGGATGGAAATATGCAGAATCAAAGAAGTGGAGGTAAGGAATAATTAGGGCAAGAAGACATGAGTGGTAGAGTCAAAAGAGTGCAGCAGGCGATAGTGAGATAAAGACAAATTATTTCCCCTGGTTTCCAGCTCCTAGTACCTCCATTCAAGCCTGTTCAGTGTTGGGAGAACTGGAAAAGGTAATCTCTATACCGTAACAGAAACACAACTACTGGGGCTGCCCAACGTGAGGCTAGAAATTTGGTTTGATTTTGTGAACATAAATTCCCAAGTAGTTATGTAAATAGGTTTATTCCATGTATTTTTGGTTGGCAAGAAATAAATAATCTATCATTCTTGTGAAGTAAATGGTTTGAATTATTTGAAACTTCATTTCAAAAACACATTGATCTTCTTTTTAAAAAAAGTCTATCCATATATTTTTGCCTCATGTTGGCGCTGTCAGTTCCATGCTCTCAAATATGAAATATAAAGGGGTTTCACTAACCTAAGTTAGCAATTTTCATAATATCTGTGTTCATTAGTGTATGATCCGTCATCGACTGGGGACTGGCTGCTTCTAGTCCTATCTCACATAGCAGTGGTTGATCATATGATAAAAGAAAACAACATTGAATTGCCAATCTAGTGAGGGCCTGGGATTGGGGTTAAGGTCATTAATTTATCGTTTCATCTTCTCCTCTTAGAGCTGGTGCATCCCAGCTGAGCGAAGTAGACAACATAATAGAAGAAAGACTTTGAATTCTGGAAATCTGGTACAAAAACAGAAATAGCTGAGGAAACGCAGCTGGTTTGTAAGCTTCTGTGGGGAGAAAAACAGAGTTAACGGTTCAGGTTGAGTGAGCCTTCTCCGGGACTGATATCTTCCTTAAAATAAAGTTGAATTTAGGCTAAATACAAGAGATTGAGAAGAAGGAATGAGCAGGCAAAGAAGGAACGCAGGGATGAATGAATTTAGGTGAACAAAGGGAGTTTTGATAATAAGCTGAGAAGAAAAACTGGAGAGGTGATCATGGGGAATCTGAAAGAGAATTCTGCTGCCTATTGGTTCTCACAGGCGAAAGCTTTGGACAACCTAGACATCAAGTATTTGTAGGAGAGAATGGTAAATGATTTGAAATGTATGTTGGATGAGGCCCATCTCCTTTGTGAAATGCAGAATCTCTTAATTCCCAACAATCTCTCAAAAGGGCACATGATCGCTGATGGTACTTGCACCTTTCTGAAAAGAAAGATTGCAAGTGAACTTCAATGATGAGATTTATAATTAAAATGACAACAGCAAACATAACTTTGACTTACAATTCAGCAATTTCACTACCTCCTCCCTGTTGCAGTACAGAGATGGAGGCTGACTTTATTCTGTGGAGTTGATGGTTTATTGAAGGATGAATAAACCCTGGTTTGGGGTAAATGGTGGGAAAAAGATGTTTTCGCGAGATTTTCCTCCACCTCCCTCAATGACGAAGTAGTCGAGGGGTTTGGGGAAAGTGCTGGTTTTGATTTTACTGATGAAGGATTATGCTGCCTCCATCAGTAAATATTCGCATAAATTAAGAAAGCAATAGCAAACCCGGGGCCCTTATTAGTAAAATCTTCTCTTCGCCAAGGACAATAACACCAATCTCTCTAATCTTTACTTGTGTCTAAAATCCCTCGTTCCTGTTTCCGTTCTTGTAATTCTCCTTCACACTCTCTCCAGGGCTTTGAAATCCGTCCTTAAATAAGGTGACCAGAACTGAGCACAATTTAGCAAATGTGGTCGGAACTGTGATGGAAAGACTTGCAGCATCACTTCACTGTTTTTACACTATAAGCCTTTATTTATAAACAATTGATCCTGTATGCCTTCGTAACAGCAGTTTCAGCTTGCGTGGCCATTTTCAGAGAATCATGCACATGAACCCAAATGTTACCATGTTCCTGTAATCCCTTTAAAGTTTTACCATTGAACCTGTATTGTCACTCCATGTTTCTTCGACCAGAATGCGTTGCCTCACATTTCTCTGTATTGAAATTCATGTGCTGGGTCTCTGCCCACTTGGCCAACTTTTCAATGTCCAGCGTCATCCTCACAATTCACTACTCTCCCTGGCTAAATATCACCTGCAAATTTGGAGATTTTCCCCTCAACGCACGTCTCCAAATCATTCATAAAAATCAGAAAAAACAAGGGTCCTGAAGCCAATTTCTGGGGAACACTAAATTCAACTCATCTTCAATCTGAGAAATACCAATGTATACCTGCCTTTCAACTTTTACCTGTTATCCAACTTCTTACCCATGCTACTGAGGATACATAATCCTGAACATTTCTAATGTGCTAACCCATCTTCCACATAGCACCATAACAAATGTTTTCTGGAAGTCCAAATTTACAACATCCACTGCATTACCATCATTCACTTTCTATGTCACCTCACCAAAGCTCTCAAATAAATTTGTCAGAAATGACTTGACCTTGACAACACCATGTTGACTGAGTTGTATTAACCGATGCATTGCCCCTTTCCAAAACACAGGCTCACATTTGAAATCCTATTGCCCCTTAGGACTTTTCCTGTGTTCAGAGAGGCCTGAAAGATTTCTGCCAATGTCTCTTTCACCAACCTAGGATGCATCTCATTGGGGCCTGGTGATCTCTCTGCCTGGAGTGCCCCCAATCTTTACAACACAGTTCCTTTATCCATCCCTCTTCTGCTCAGTTGCTCAACACCCATATTTTCAACTGGGACATTGCCACCATATCCTAATTTGATTAAGATGGAAGCAACATATTCATTTAGAACCTCTGCCATAGCCTTTAATAATAAGCAGTTTACCTCGAAAGTTCCTTCTGGGCCCCACGCTATCATTCACTAATCCCTTCAATTAATTTGATTATTTATATTAATTTTAGAAAAAATGCATCATCCTTTCCTGTCAGACTTTATCACAAGTTCAGTGATGAATCTGGTTAGACAATGCTTATAAGAGTGAGGTAGGTGATGTATCTACTGTTGGAAGTCCATCATCTTCACTGAATCTCCTTCCCCCAGGAAAGGCAGCAAGTTCTCCTCATTTAGTCCTTCATGTGACTCCAGATCCTAGGAAATTGAGAATGAAGAATAAATGCTGGCCTCGGCAGTAATGCACACATTCAGAGTGTGAGAAGAATCACATTTGAATTAGTAAGTGAAATGTTCTTGTTTAAAGAGAGCAGCTTCTACCCCAGAGGACAGCAGGATAGTTCCAAGACATTTTATCACACTTGGAACAAATTCTCAATGCAGCATCGGTTGAAACAATTTGTCATTTTAGCAGGGATTCATTTTGTTTGAGTGGGCAGCGTTATTGCTGGCAAGTTCTAGGTCCGTTTTTTGTTATTTCGTTATGACTTACAGAGGAGCAGCGCTCTTTCATAATCGGGATTAAGCTTGTTATTATAATTATCTTGTTTATTTACATAAATTTGGGGAAAAAAGCACCAAAGCTGAACAATGGTCCAATCTTGATCTCCCAAAGGAGCCTCCACATGATAGAACATAGAACATAGAACACAGAACAGTATAGGACAGAACAGGCCCTTCAGCCCACAATGTTGTGCCGACCATCGATCCTCCTGTATACACCCTCAAATTTCTGTGACCATATGCATGTCCAGCAGTCTCTTAAATGTCCCCAATGGCCTTGCTTCCACAATTGCTGCTGGCAACGCATTCCATGCTCTCACAACTCTCTGTGTAAAGAACCCGCCTCTGACATCCCCTCTATACTTTCAACTAACCAGCTTAAAACTATGACCCCTCGTGTTAGCCTTTTCTGCCCTGGGAAATAATGTCTGGCTATCAACTCTATCTATTCCTCTCATTATCTTGTATACCTCAATTAGGTCCCCTCTCCTCCTCTCTTTCTCCAATGAAAAGAGACCGAGCTCAGTCAACCTCTCTTCATAAGATAAGCCCTCCAGTCCAGGCAGCATCCTGGTAAACCTCCTCTGAATCCTCTCCAAAGCATCCACATCTTTCCTATAATAGGGCGACCAGAACTGGACGCAATATTCCAAGTGCGGTCTAACCAAAGTTTTATAGAGCTGCAACAAGATCTCACGACTCTTAAACTCAATCCCTCTGTTAATGAAAGCCAAAAACCATATGCTTTCTTAACAACCCTGTCCACTTGGGTGGCCATTTTAAGGGATCTATGTATCTGCACACCAAGATCCCTCTGTTCCTCCACACTGCCAAGAATCCTATCCTTAATCCTGTACTCAGCTTTCAAATTTGACCTTCCAAAATGCATCACCTCGCATTTATCCAGGTTCAATTCCATCTGCCACCTCTCAGCCCATCTCTGCATCCTGTCAATGTCCCGCTGCAGCCTACAAAAGCCCTCTATACTGTCAACGACACCTCCAAACTTCGTGTCGTCTGCAAACTTGCTGACCCATCCTTCAATACCCTCATCCAAGTCATTAATAAAAGTTACAAACAGTAGAGGCCCAAGGGCAGAGCCCTGTGGAACACCACTCACCACTGACTTCTAGGCAGAATATTTTCCTTCTACTACCACTCGCTGCCTTCTGTTGGCCAGCCAATTCTGTATCCAGACAGCTAAGTTCCCCTGTATCCCATTCCTCCCGACCTTCTGAATGAGCCTACCATGGGGAACCTTATCAAGTGATATAATGGAAAATCTCTGGAATTGCATCAGCTTGAAATTTTAAACAACGATCTTGTCAGCAGCCGCAGGGAAATAAAAATGCATCAAACAAACCAACACTTGGAGAAAGTGTTTTACACCATTCTGGCTTTTACTGGTGTCCCTCGTATGGCAATATGGTAATTGAATTTGTTTTAATGTCCTTCTGATCTGCCCTTTGGTTTCACTCTTTGTACTATAATATTTCCAGTTGACTGATTGACCAGCCTCGTCTAGACACTGGAACCGTGAGAGTAATTCACTAAAGCAGAATTATCCGAACTAATCTCCACTGACAGAATCTTCAAGCTTTACTGCTACTGCAGCATTTTCTGATCTCAGCGTTCTGGCAGCTGTTCTGTTTCCATAACCCCAACATAGGGTTTTTTTTAAGGCACGAGGAGGGATCATGAAAAATAGTTCTGATGAAAGGTCGCTGGACTTAAAATTTTGGCTCTGCTTTCTCTCCAGAGACCTGTTAAGCAATTTCTGTTTTTGTTATACAAATGAGGCCTGATTTCTCCCGAAGGGCAAGAAGTGATCTGGATGAAGTCGTCAAGATATTAGCAGGAAGACAGGATAGATAAAGAGAAACTATTTCCACTGGTTGGGGTTTCTGTACTGTGGTTCACAGTCTGAAATGAGGACCAGAACTTTCAGCAGAAATGATAGGAAGCATTTCTAAACATAAAGGGTGGGAAAGATTTGGAAATCTCTTCCACGACCATCAGTGGATGCTGGATCAGTTTCTATTTTTCAATTTGAGATAGATTATGTTTGGTTATGGAAAGGTATTAAGGGATGTGGGCCAAAGGCAGATATATGGAGCTAGGCCACAGGTCAGCGAGGATCGCACTGAATGACAGAACAGGTTTGAAGGGCTGAGTGGCATACTCCAGTTCCTATGTCTCATCTTCAGGTTAAATACTGACATCCTGTGCAATTTTGTGCCCACAAGCAGTACTGTAAAATCATTATACGTATATTATTACTGGAAGGATTTGTCAGTGGGGCTTTGAATCGACAGAGGAACAGCAGCCAGAATTCAATACTTGATTCCAACCAATGTGTGGTAGTGGAGTTCTCTGTCAAATGTCATAATGTAAAGCATGTGGGTCATAAATAGAATTGGGAACTTCTGATCCATGGAACATGAATGAGCGGGAGTCTGTCAGTATGGAGTGGTGCTCAGTATAGGGCATTTATTGTCATGGGCGTAGATTTTATTTAACTTCTTGTTTTGAAGCTGTCTGTTTCTCTATGTCATTGAGCTGCCTCTGTGTTTATATAATATTGACGTCTATAAAATGAAAACGGTTTTTTGGCCTGTGGTCTAAGGTGTTGGAAGTGAAATGTGCACAAATTTCCTGTTTCTGGCTGAACTTCCACAGTAGTGAGAGCTGCGAGATACAGTGATATTGTTGTTCTTGAAGCATCTGTATAATGATCAAAGCTCACACTGCGCACATCTACTGTAAACTCCAACTCCAACGCTGGCCAACAGAAGACAGCGAATGGTAGTAGAAGGAAAATATTCTGCCTGGAAGTCAGTGGTGAGTGGGGTTCCACAGGGCTCTGTCCTTGGGCCTCTACTGTTTGTAATTTTTATTAATGACTTGGACGAGGGAATTGAAGGATGGGTCAGCAAGTTTGCAGACGACACAAAGGTCGGAGGTGTCGTTGACAGTGTAGAGGGCTGTTGTAGGCTGCAGCGGGACATTGACAGCATGTAGAGATGGGCTGAGAGGTGGCAGATGGAGTTCAACCTGGATAAATGCGAGGTGATGCATTTTGGAAGGTCGAATTTGAAAGCTGAGTACAGGATTAAGGATAGGATTCTTGGCAGCGTGGAGGAACAGAGGGATCTTGGTGTGCAGATACATAGATCCCTTAAAATGGCCACCCAAGTGGACAGGGTTGTTAAGAAAGCATATGGTGTTTTGGCTTTCATTAACAGGGGGATTGAGTTTAAGAGTCGTGAGATCTTGTTGCAGCTCTATAAAACTTTGGTTAGACCGCACTTGGAATACTGCGTCCAGTTCTGGGCGCCCTATTATAGGAAAGATGTGGATGCTTTGGAGAGGGTTCAGAGGAGGTTTACCAGGATGCTGCCTGGACTGGAGGGCTTATCTTATGAAGAGAGGTTGACTGAGCTCGGTCTCTTTTCATTGGAGAAAAGGAGGAGGAGAGGGGACCTAATTGAGGTATACAAGATAATGAGAGGCATAGATAGAGTCGATAGCCAGAGACTATTTCCCAGGGCAGAAATGGCTAGCACGAGGGGTCATAGTTTTAAGCTGGTTGGTGGAAAGTATAGAGGGGATGTCAGAGGCAGGTTCTTTACGCAGAGAGTTGTGAGAGCATGGAATGCGTTGCCAGCAGCAGTTGTGGAAGCAAGGTCATTGGGGTCATTTAAGAGACTGCTGGACATGCATATGGTCACAGAAATTTGAGGGTGCATCCATGAGGATCAATGGTCGGCACAACATTGTGGGCTGAAGGGCCTGTTCTGTGCTGTACTGTTCTATGTTCTATGTTCTATGTAAACTCCATGATCAAACATTTGTCTAACACAGTGAAGTTTCTGTGGGCTATAAACTCCGAATTCCATAATCGTGCTCACACACGAGATAAATACTGGGCTTCACTAAGTCAACTGTCATTTTCTGCAACTGTTTCGAGACTGATGGATCAAATTTATCTGTGATGTAGAGTCTTTGTACTGCTAAACTCTGCCAATCTTGTTCCTTGTTCGGTAATATTTGTTGCTGCGATGAGACCTGCCCACAACTGGCGATAAATGTCACAAAAAAGTAAAATGCAGACACCATACTGAAGTCTATAATTAGCAACATGTTTGAGTTGCTTGTGACGAACTGGAAAGCTCACAATTCTTCGTCCAGCTGTCATTCTTAGTGCAAAAAGGGACAGATTAGAGGCATGAAGGGTATTCCAGGTGGTGGGAGAGCCCAGAACCAGAGGTTATAGTTTAACAATAAGTGGTAAACCTTTTAGAATGAAATGAGGAGAAATGTCTTCACCCAGGCATTGGGTGAGATTGTGGAATTCACTCCCTCAGCAAGTGGTTGAGATCGAAGAATAAGAGATAGTGCAGTGTGGAGCTGGAGGAACACAGCAAGCCAAGCAGCATCAGTGGAGCAGGAAAGCTAGCGTTTAAGGTCGAGACCTTTCCTCAGAAAAGATATTTTCAATTGAATATTGAATGCCTACAGTCGTGCCTATATTCTAACTTTCCATGTATCACCACTGTGTATGGGCAACTCTCTGAAGGGTGGGTAGCGGCTGAAAAGTCCCCAGTTTTATCGTACTGTATTTATTCATATTGTAGAATTAATTCTTACCATAAATTGTCAAAAGGAATTGCTAAAATAAAAGTTTTAGTGTCCTGCCTACATCCTTGAGCCAGCATTTGGATCACACTAACTGGGATTCTGAAATTCGGAATCTCAGAATTTATTGTAGTCATCTTAAATACTAATTTATTTCTGCTGTAATACAGCTGCAGGTAGAATCTACCCTTAGAAAATGTTGCTGTTTTGAAAATATCGGTCAGCCTTGGACTCTTCCTTAATTATTCATTTTATTGTGATGCATCTGACTAAATCCCTTCAAGTGAACTATTCCAGTTTCGTATTTGAGAGTTTCACAAGATAATCCCAGCGACAAAGGAATTGTGTAGTTCCTCCTTAAAACATAGCAGAAAACTCCAACCAGAATGTTAAAAATGACTTTGCCCAGTTGTCACACAATTTTGTCGTGCTCAAATCGCTCCGAGCTCCAGCAAATATTAACATGGACAGTCTCAACTTTATTCGGAGATAAGTTCCAATAACATTTAATATGAAACATACTTCTTCTAATCTTATCTGGTACCTTGAGACTTCAGGACTTTGTGAGTCTCAAGTATATTTACCCAGACGCTACTTTCTATCTCTCTCTGGTTTATGGAATTGGGCAGAAGAGACCGATGTTTGGGCTTTAAAGTGATGATGTTGGTCAGACTGGTCTCTGCCTCTTGCCATGTTGGTCTCATTTAATGGCTTGCTATTGTTTATTTGTTTGTGCGGCAAGTCTTAATGCCTTTCATAGAATCCCTGTGGGGCAGAGGCCCTTCAGCCCAACAAGTCCACACTCACCCTCCAAGCATCCCACCCAGACACATCCACCTATAACGCACCTAATCTACACATCCCTGAACACTGCGGGAAATTTAGCATGGCCAACCATCTAGCCTGCACACCTTTGGACTGTGGGAGTAAACTCACGCAGACACAGGGAGAATGTGTAAACTCCACTCAGTCAACCAAGGCTGGAATTGAAACTGGGTCCCTGGTGCAGTGAGGCAGCATTACTAACCACTGTGCCACCGTGCCGCCCCGAAGCTGCCCCACTTGAGGCTCGAACTCACAGCCTCGGCATTGCACACACCTCCATACTGTCATATAAGGATCACGTGCTGACCGATTGCGCCTTTCAGTCTGGATCTTCCATTGTTTGCTGGATAACACCTCGGGTATGTTTGTTTAGGATAACTCTTGCCTTTTGCAATGTGCCAATATAATTAGAAAGTGCCTGCTCTGTTTGAACTGTGTCTGGTGTATAGGTTTTGTGACTTCAGAGTTTTAAGTGAACAATGTACCCATCATTCCTTGCTGTTTGGTCAAGTTAGCCGTCACCTGTGTTTTCAAAGCCAGGAGTCTGTTCCGTTTCCTCCCTTTTGCAGAAAGAATGTCATGCAAATGGAGTTAAAACGTAATTGTAAACGTTGCTTCTGTTTGTTGTCAGGGGAGTCTACCTGTTTGTGCAACAACCATTGGGCAGGTAGGTCGAAATTTACATCATACGTCTGGTAAAAGTGATATAAATTTGTACCCAAATCAATTCATTTTGATAAACAATGCAGGATTGTGGTATATAAGAAAGCATTCAGCAATCAGAATGAAGGCAATTAACAATTGCAGTGATTGTAATGAGGTCAGTCACATGGAAATTGTTTGGATTGCTGTGGTTGCAGTCAGCGTGGACATTTATTACAATAACAAAGTGTGGAACTAGATGAACACAGCAGGCCAAGCACCTTCATCACGAAACATCAGCTTTCCTGCTCCTAAGATGCTGCTTGGCCTGCTGTGTTCATCCAGATCCATGCTTTGTTATCTCGGATTCTCCAGCATCTGAAGTTCCCATTATTTCTGGACATTTACTGCTGCTGCTGCTGCTTCCGGGATGGCATGAAACCAAATCTCCCTCCACAAACACGATTCAACCCCCTTCCCCTCTCGCTTACAACCTGTACACTGCATCAACCGCTCACCAACCATTTCAGTGATAATGGGAGCTGCAGATGCTGGAGAATCCAAGATAACAAGGTGTGAAGCTGGATGAAGACAGGAGGCCAAGCAGCACCTCAGGAGCACAAAAGCTGACGTTTTGGGCCTAGCCCCTTCATCACCTCTGATGAAGGGCCTAGGCCCGAAACATCAGCTTTTGTGCTCCTGAGATGCTGCTTGGCCTGCTGTCTTCATCCAGCTTCACACTTTGTTATCCCCAACCATTTCAGGCAGTTTTAGTGCCATATGGGTGTCACTGATAAAATGAGCGCTCAGGGCAATCTCAGGAAATTATAGACCACAAGCCAGTGCCAACAACATAGTTTTCAGCCTGTAATAGGCCAGGCCGAGTAAAGATGATGATGGATTGTCTTAATAACAAACAATGGTTTTGTGCTCACTGTCACAGAGGAAAGTAACAATCGCCCATTGTTTTCAAACCTGTTCACTTGCCACAGGGAGATCTGAATCCACACCTCACAGAGCCTTCGCCAGGCTTCTGGATTACAAATCCAGGGCTACTACCACTAAAATAACACACACAGCATCGTAGCTTTAAAACTCAAACATCGGTCACTCTGCCCATTTCCACCAAACAGGCTAAAAAAAGGCTGTTTCAGAGACAGTAGGAACTGCAGATGCTGGAGAATCTGAGATAACAAGGTGTAGGGCTGGATGAACACAGCAGGCCAAGCAGCATCAGTGGAGCAGGAAAGCAGACTTTTCGGGCCTAGACCCTTCTTTGGAAATTGGTGGGGGGAAGGGGGTTCTGAAATAAATAAGGAGAGAGGGGTAGATGGATAGAAGTTAGAGAGCGGAGAAGATAGGTGGAGAGATGACAGACAGGTCAAAGAGCCGGGGATGGAACCTGTAAAGGTGATGGTAGATTAGAAGATTGGAGTTAGGGAGGAGATATGTCAGTCAATGCAGGATGGGCAGGTCAAGGAGGTGGGATGAGGCTGGTAGGTAGGAGATGTGGCTGGGCTCGTTTTGGGATGTGGTAGGGGGAGTGGAGATTTTGAAGCTTGTGACATCCACATTGATACCATTGGGCTGCAGGGTTCCCAAGCGGAATATGGAATGCTGTTCCTACAACCTTTGGGTGGCATCATTGTTGCACTGTAGGAGGCCCAGGATGGACATGTCATCTAAGGAGTGGGAGGGGGAGTTGAAATGGTTCACGACTGGGGGGTGCAGTTGTTTATTGCGAACCAAGTGAAAGTGTTCTGCAAAGCAGTCCCCATGCCTCCGCTTGGTTTCCCCAATCTAGAGGAGGCCACAACGGGAACAGCGGATGCAGTATACCAACATTAACAGATGTGCAGGTGAACATCTGCTTGATGTGGAAACTGTTCGTAGGGCCTGGGATGGGGGTGAGGGGGCAGATGTGGGGGGGGGGGGGAATGTCTTTGGCGGTGGGTCAGATTGCAGATGGCGGAATTGTTGGATCTGGAGGTTGGTGGGGTGGTACGTGGGGATGAGGGGGATTCTATTTTGGTTGTTATTGTGGGGTCGGAGTATGAGGGATGAGTTGCGGGAAATGTGGGAGACGCAGGTGAGGACATTTTCAACCACTGTCGGGTTGAAGTTGTGGTCCTTGAAAAATGAGGACATCTGGGATGTCCAGGCATGGAATGTTTCATTGCGGGAGCATATGTGTTGGAGGCGAAGGAATTAGGAATAGTGGATGGCATTTTTGCAGGAAGATTGGTGGGAGGAGGTGTATTCTAGGTAGCTATGAGAGTTTATAGCTTGAAATGGATATTGATTTCCTGGTGGTTGCCAGAGATGGAAACAGAGAGGTCCAGGAAGGAGAGAGAGGTATCAGAGATGGTCCAGGTGAACTTAAAGTTGGGGTGGAAGGTGTTAGTGATGTGGATGAACTGTCAAGCTCCTCGTGGGAGCATGAGGTGGCGCCGTTACAGTCATCAATGTAACCGAGGAAGAGATGAGGGATAGGGCCAGTGTAGCTTTGGAGGAAGGATCGTTCCACATAACCTACAAAGAGGCAGGCATAGCTTGGGCCCATACTGATACATGGCAAGGTACAAGGTGCACAGCAGATGACCTTTTTCCCCCTAGGTTGGGATATTAAAAGACTAGAGGGCATATTTTCGAGGTGAGAGGAGAAATACTTTTAAAAGGATATGAGGAGCATCTTTTTCACACAAAGAATTGTTCGTGTGTGGAATGAACTTTCTGGAGGAAGTGGTGGATGCAGGTACAGTTGCAATATATAAAAGACTTTTGGATATGTTCATGAATTTAAAAAAAAGACTTTGGAAAGAAATGGGCCAAGGGCGGACAGGTTAGACTAGTTTAAGATGCGATTATAGTCGGTCTGGACTGGTGGGACCAAGGGTCTTTTTTTTAATGCTGTATGACTCTATGACTGCATAGAAAGAGAGGCAGATGGGCACAATGAAAGAGAGATAAGAAGAAACACAGATGCACAGAGTCAGAGAGAGACAGACAGAAGGAAAGAAAGAGAGAATAAATATAGATGCAGAGAAACATAGATTCGCAAGAGAAAGAGATTGAGGCCAAAAGAGAGACAGAAGAAAACATAAGTATGCAGAGACCAAATGAGACAGGTAAAGAAAAAGTTAAAAAGAATGAAACCTCGAAAAATGCAAAGAGAAAGAAATAGAGAGAGGGATAATGTTGACAATTTACAAATCAATGACTGACTTGTTACAAAAAAAGGTCGTTTACCAGTATTGTTTCAATGCTGATTATAACTTGAAAATCAAAGAAGCAACATCAACAAAGGCAGAATACAACTTACAATTTTTGTTTGCTAATTAATGTGATCACAATTGTCCTCTGGAGTCTCAGTGCTATGCATATTCCTACTATTTTTTACCACCGAAGGGAATTGATTCCCTGTTTGTCAGCTCAGAGTATATTACTGGGAGGCTGATTGCAGCTCAAAGTAACATCTCAATGATGATGGTTGAAACATTTCACATAGTCAGAAAATTATATTACCTGATGCTGGCCAGCATTGGTGTCCCAGGTAAGTCCCACTTTCTTGCTCTTTACCTATTACTGTTGTTTCCCCAGCTGATCAATAACCTATCTATCTCAGCCTTAAATGTACATAACGACGCTGCTCCTACAGTTTTCTGTTGCATGGAGTTCCAAAGACCCTCTGAGAGAAGAAGTTCCTCCTTATCTCTGTCTTAAATCAGTGCCCCCTAACTTTGAGACTGTGTCTCACCATACCAGGAATCAGTCAAGTAAACCATCTCTGAACTACCACCAATGACATTATATCTTTACTGAAATAAGAGGACTAAAACTGCTCATAGTGCTCCCATGTGATGTCACCAGCACCTTGTATCGTTTCAGCAAGACTTCCCTACTCTTATACTCCAAACCCCTAGAAATAAGGGCCAATATAACTTCCTGATTCCCAGCTGCATCATGGCTGCTAGATTTCTGTAAGCCTCCTTTTCCACGTAGCTGACTCTATATTTCTCTATTGGAATAAAATGAAAGCAGGAGAAGAGCCATAGGATTTCTATTTTTGTTAATGAGTGTGCGAAATTAAATGCCTCCCGGTTCAATTCCACTCTTTGGGTGAGTGTCTGTCTGGAGCGCTTGCATCCTCCCTGTGTCTGCGTGGATGTGCTCTGGTTTCCTCCCACAGTCAAAAGATCTGCAAACGAGGTGGATTGGCCATGCTAAATGGGCGGCACAGTGGCTCAGTGGTTAGCACTGCTGCCTCACAGCGCTGGGAACACAGGTTTGATTCCAGCCTCGGGTGACTGTGAGGAGTTTGCATATTCTCCCCACGTCTGCGTGGGTTTCCTCTGGATGCTCCGGTTTCCTCCCACAGTCCAACAATGTGCATGTTAGGTGGATTTTCCATGCTAAATTGCCCGTAGCATTCAGGGATATGTAGATTAGGTGGGTTACAAGGGGATGGGTCTGGGTGATATGCTCTGAGATTCAGTGTGGATCTGTTGGGCCAAAGGGCCTGTTTCCTCGCTGTGGGGATTCTATGATTCTAAATTGCCTTTAGTGTCCACTGATGTTTAAATTAGGTGGGTTATTAGGGTATGGTCCAATGTTGGTGTGTAGTTGTTGGGCAGAAGGGCCTGTTTCCAAATGTAGGGATCCTATGATTCAACTCCTTCCAGTCATTTACAGAATGCTTGACCAGTCTTCAAGTATTCAAATCTTCTGAACAAAGAATATGCCCTGTCATTGTCAAAACACTAAGGGTTTTATTAGAAATTAACCCTCTTGCCACAAACAGTGCAGCCTTCCTTCATACTGAGATCAGACCAAGAGAAGTAATTCATACGAACGGAAGGTACTGGCCACATTATGCAAATTCTGCAAAACCAGTGCGTCAGAATCAGAGTTTAAATTTTATTTTGAACATGGATCACATTTGATGAGAAACATTAATTTGCTTCTATCTCCACAATTAATGCCAGTGAAACTCAGTGCTGCCAGAATTTTCTGTTTTTTAACTTTCAACCTTGAGCATCCAGAGTATTGGGTCTGTTAATTGAACAGTAAATAATTGTATTAATATGAATTAAATGTTGGAATTAATATTCCTCCCTATCGGTCCAAAGGGTTGGCCTTTAGTGATGGGCAATTTCTGCAGAAGTGTTCCTGTCTTTTGCTCTACTTTGGGAAACATGCTGTGACCAGTAACATCCGCTTTGCAAGTCCGATGTTCTGTGTTGTTTTATCTTTCAACTTTCATGACATTTATTCCTTTAGAAAGGAACTCACTAATTCATTTAAAAGGTTAATTCATGAAAAGAATTGTTGTCAGTCTCAATAGTTTGACATGCAGCTCCACGAAGCTATTAAATCTCACAATCCCTTTCCAGCAATCACTTTCAAAGATTTACTTCAGAACATTCTTGTTTCCACTGAAAAGTAGACAATGATGCTTAACTATCATAAAATGTAACATCACTTTGTAATGTCTTTCATTAATCACAATTTCCAATGTTATGCTACTGTGATCCTCCTCTGTTTCACTGTCCTCTCAATTTGGACTTGTCTATCAATGCTATTACTGTCTCTCAGCTTCCTGATTCAGTTTCATTTCTGCAAATTTTGAAGGACTGCAATCCCAGCTCTGACCCTTACAGAACTTAATTTCTCTGCATTCATCAAACTAGCTAAATTCCTGCAGCCACTGAATTGCTGGGTTCCTTATTTTTTCCAGACAGTTGCCAGTCCTTCTTTCTTCCAGCGAAACATTTTTGCTCTTACTTTTCATGATGTTATTATATTTTTCTGGCATTTGGGAAAATTGACTGTGTTCTGCTCTCCATTCTCAGCTTGGAGTTGTGTTTCAGGGTCCAATGATTGTTACAGTGCAAAAGGTGGCAATTCGGTCCATCTATTCCAGCCTGGCTTTCTGATTGAGTGAACAGTTAGTACGGTTCTCCTGTGTAATGTTGCTTTCTAATTAACTCATAAAATTCCTCTTGGAAGCTTCACCTGAACCTTACCGCAGTGCACTCGGTGACACTGTGTTCTTTAACACTAGCATCAGGCTTCATGGAAAAGGTTTTTGACATGTTAGTTTTTCCTTTCCAAATGCTTCAAATCTCATTCCCGTCTGAACCGTGAAAAGTGACACCCTGAATACGCTGCCTAAAGGGTTTGAAATATTTGGATCAAACCCTCTCTCATCCCCAAAGGAAACTCTCCAAAGACTCATTGAAATGCACAATGCAAAATACGGCTATTCACTCCATTTTGTCACAAGGTCAACAAAGATAAATAGAACTCCTTGCATTTTGGCCCAGAGCCTTATTGGTGATGGCACATAATTGGATATCTGAATACATTATCAATTTTTATGAGAGTTCCTCTTTCACACATAGTTTCTGCTAATCAGTATCAGATTCCTACTAGCTTCAGTTCAAAATCAAATCTCCTCACCTTTTTCTTAGCCGTTAGCATCAAAGTTAAAATCTATATACTCCTCATTATAGAACATAAACATATGAAAACATTATAGAGCAGAAACAGGCTGTCGGTCCATCATGATTGTGCTGACCACGATACCATTATAAATTAATTCTATCGGCCTGCAAATGATCCATATCTCTCAATTCCCTGCCTGTTCATGTTATACACCCCTCTAATCGGAATAGTGCTGTCATTTCCAAATATCCATGACCATTATGTTCCTAACTAACTATGTATCATACACTCTTTCAGCATTCTATGCTGAATAAGCGCAGTCAAATCAAATCTTTCCTAATTGCCCAGACTCTCTAGTCCATGCAACATCCTGGTAAATCTCCTCTGCAATTTCTCCAGTTTGATCATTTTCTTCCTACAATGTGGCACCTAGAACTACATGCTTGATGTGGCCTGAGCGGTATTCGATACATTTCCAGTTGAATCTTTTCCTTCCTGTTAGCAATAAATGTAAGTGTACAATCTACCTTCTTAACAAAATTGTGCAACTGCTTTCACACGTCTGTGGGTATGAAAAGTGAGGTCCATGTGAGCTTGTTTATTTCACCCAGACATTTATCTTTCAGTGCAAGATTCCTTGCCTAGTTAACCGTCCCTAAGTGGAATCTCTTGAACTCTCTGTGTCGCATAACATTTGTCACTTCAAGACCCTCATGACACCAGATTTTTTTTTGATATCTTTTTGCAATGTGCCATCATACTTCTCACTGTTGAGAAATGTTGTGTCATATGCAAATCTCTTATTAGTTTACAAACATCTGAGAGAAGCTTTTATGGTGGGTGACAGGCCCATATCTGTCCTGGGTATGTCAGGATCGGAGAATCGGAGGCATCATCTGATCCCAGGGAATTGCAGTAATCACGGATCTGAATATGTTCCAATCTTACAAAAATGTCAATCCCAGTAAGGAACCATTACTACGGAAGGAAGATGATGGTTTGTATCTCTTATCCTGGATGGTTTTGTGTGGGTCATGCAGCCTAATCGTAAACCCCCGCTGGATAGGTTTACATTTTTTTAAAACAGATTAAATCAGAACATTCTGACATTGTGTGACATTCAGTCACTGTTTCAGTATCCACTTGCAAGTCGATACATAACTGCGAAAAATGTTTACTTGTTTGGTCTTTCAACTTGTATAGAATTATAGTCATAATTACTAGTGTTCCTAAGTCAGATGTTCATAAATTGCAGACTCCTGTTATTAAAACTCCAATCAGTCTTTTATAGGTAGTTGATTCACCAACATTTGCTGAACTTCAAGTGAACTAATTTGGGATGGGGGTGGGATGGATAAATTAAGGTTGTGATTTTGAAATGTTAAGTTCAGAACTTCTGTCGTGTGTTTATGCACCTAAAATCTTTGCCCTAGAATGTGATAATGAGAATGTTTGAACAATAAAATTATGGACCTCTTCCTCTCTTTATTCTCTCGCAGCGAATTTGTTGGGAATTGTGATCCTGTCGAGTGGAAAGTGTAGCCTCTCCACATGCACCACTTGCTACCTGGTGGCAATGGCAACGGCAGATTTACTGGTGCTTAGCATTGGGATTATTCCTTTGAGGGTCTCTTTATATTATTTCCCAGGGTCTTTCCTGGGTATCACCCATGTTTGTAGTGTTACCTCTTTCCTGCAATCTGCTGCCACAGACTGCTCTGTTTGGTTCACCGTCACTTTCTCCTTTGATCGTTTTGTGGCCATTTGTTGCCAGGAGCTGAAAAGAAAATACTGCTTGGGGAAAACTGCATCTGTGGTTCTAGTGATAACCTGGGTGTTGCTCTGTTTAAAAAACATTCCCCATTTCTTTATGTATGAACCTGCGATGGTGATTGATAATGTACCATGGCTCTGTGTTGTAAAATCAAGCTCCTACACTGAGCCTGGGTGGGTGGTATACGATTGGTTTGATACGGTTTTAATCCCACTGATCCCATTCATTTCAATTCTATTGGTCAATGCTCTGACAGTCAGGCACATTTTAGTGACCAGTCGAGCCCGTAAGGGATTGAGGGGTCAGAATAAGGGAGAGAATCACAGAGATACGGAAATAGAGAGCAGGAGGAAGTCTGTGATTTTACTCTTGACCATATCTGGGAGCTTTATTCTTCTGTGGTCAGTCAATGTTATAGAATTTGTATACTACAGTATTACAGGAAGTGATCCTGCGGATTATAATGCCTCTGAGCATGTATTTGAACAAGTCGGAGAGATGCTGCTGAGTTTGAGTTGCTGTACAAACACATTTATATATGCCATTATGCAGACCAAGTTCCGAGAGAGACTCGTGAGTCTAGTGAAATGCCCAGTTTTATCAATTTCTGAATTAATCCTGAAATGTACCAACTGAGACCTGCTGAGGGATGGGGGAGCTCTGTCCAGAGGCTTACAAGTAAAAACGGCCAACCATACAGCTTGCTTCATTGATTGTCCTCCATAACAGTCAGCCAGAATGACCTGAACAGTGCCTTAGCAACCACCTCTGCCATCCACTGATCAGCATCAAACTGACACCAACTGAGACCATCAGGTTGAGATGAACAATGACTGACGGCTCTTGAAACACATTGGGACTGTTCCTACCTCTGACCTTGGAGACCCAGGTACCAGTCCCACCTTCTCTAGAGTTATGTAATAAAATTAATAAGAAGATATTCACAAACAATGACTGGCAGTCATTTAACCATTGGGATAGAGACCAATTGACACTATCAGGATAGAACCCGTCCACAAAGGAGAGCAGCCAAACTGTGACCTCGAGCTGATCCAATAACTCACGTTTTCAGAATTCAAAGCCTAATTTCCTTGAGCAATTGGTGTTATGTATGGCCTGAGTAACTGCTCTTGTATTTAATCTGTGAGCTCAGATCACCACAGTAAGTACATTCCCAGTTCTGTTAGGTCAATATGCCCAACCCCACCCCCCCCCCACCTTGGCTCATGGCCATCGGACAGTTACCCATGAATCATATGCCTGTTTACCCCGAATCACCTCCATTGGCTGGTCACTATTCATTCCTTCAACGACCAGAACCTTCTTCATTTTTGATACATTGCATTGAGAATGGAATGGGGAGTCTCATGTTAAATGTTTGACTTGAGTCAAGATGTTAACAACTCTCATGAACCTCTCCTCTGTTTTCATATCACGATTTGTGTACATTTGCAGAAGGCAAGTTGCTGATGTGGCACAGTTGGATAAGGCTTTCATGCCATGCAGGAAATTTCAAATATGGGATGCCAAGTCAACACACTTTAAAGAAGGCTTTGATTCTTCACACAGGGCTTATGAAGGTTCATTTTGTCAATAATACTTTTGGTGCCATGGTTACAGAAATTCAAAGGGAGCAATGAAACACACTAGACGGACTCATCTTGTCTACTTTAAACTACAGTCCCAACACATTAGTATCCAAGAACAACTGGGTTCTCTTTCTTAGAGAAGTTGCAAAGTTCCCTGCCAGAATGTTGTCAGGTTTACAGTACAGAAATCTTTCATTTACACTGCCATCAGGTACAGCTGTTCATGATTTCTGTAAATGACTTGGACAAAAACATCAGTGGGTGAGTTCGTAAGGTTACAAATGGCATAAGAATTGGTGCAATTGTGGATATCAGTCGCATGTGGTGACTAATATACCAGAATGTGACAGCTGTTGATTTGAGGAAGTGATTAATTTGTCCGAGAAAAGGTTCTAATAACTGAAGTTGTGAAACATGGAAAGATATAATGTAAGAAACGGCCATTCAGCCTATCGTGTAGGCGAGAGTCTCTGAAGGAACGATGTATGTCGTCCCACTTCGTTGTTCTTTCCCTTTCACATGATTTACATGTTCAGCAGGAGCATGTAGCCTGTGGATCCCAAAGCTTTACTAATCCAGAAAAGTTCACTTTACAAATATGCAGCACAGCAGAGTCCCTTCACCTTATTCAGTGTGTACTGTCCTATCTGCAGTCATCCCATTTTTCTGCACTGGCCACATAGATTGGAATGCTATTACACTTCAAGTGCTCATCCAAATACCTTCGAAGGTGCACACTCTGCACATCTTTGGACTGTTGGAGGAAACCTGAACACATGGCAGAATCCCACACTAGCACAAAGATATCATTCAAACTCCGCACAGATAATTGCCTAAAAGTCAAATTGAACTGGTGTCCCTGGCACTGTGAGGCAGCAGTGCTAATTACTATGCAATCAAGTCGCAAAATTTCTGTCTCCTGTTACTAAGTCAATTCTGAATCCATCTTGGCAAGTTACGATGAATCTAATGAGTTTTTACCTTCTATATCAGTTTCCTATGTGGGATCTTGTCAAAGGCATACTGAAATCGATGCAAACTACATCAACTGCTCTACCCTGATTCATACGCCTCGCCACCTCCTCGAAAATTTCTTTCAAATTTGTTAGACATGACACCCCTACATTAAGTTTTCCTCAAACAGTGCTGATATAATTCTCTGATCCCATACAGCCGAGGCCGTGTTGCAAGAGATTGTATGTAAATGTTAGCTTGAACTGAGTACCATCCAGACTTTCACCCATTTCCTGTGCTCCACAGAGTCAGTAAATGATGTGCCAACTCAACTGACTTTTCTCTCTCCTGGCCTACAGTACATTTTTCAATCTGTAAGATATAGAAGCAGAATTAAACCAGATGGCCCGCACTTCTGTTCTGCCTGATTTGATTCTCAACCTCATTCCCTTGTCTCTCTCCTGTAACCATTGATCCTCAAACTGAACAAAAACTTATCACTCTCTCCCTTAAATATACTGAATGACTTGGCCTCCGCAGGTGTTTGCAACAATGAGTTCTACAGATTCACCATGCTATGGCTGAAGGAGTTCCTCCTTACCTCAGCTCTAAACAGTCTTCCCTTTACCCTGAGGCTGTGCCCTCGGGTCCGAGTCTCTCCTATTGGTGGAAATATCTCCTCCATGTCCACACCATGCTTCTCAGTATTCTGCAAGTTACAGTCAGAACCACCCTCGGCCTTCTCGACTCCATCAAGCATAGACAGATCCCCTCCAGCTCCAGCGCATCATTTATTAGATACTGAGGTGTTAATGTGATAACATCCCATTGATTTCTATACTTCTATAAATTAAAGTCTTTTATCTGCATTTGATTCCCATAAAGAGACTTTAATTGAAAGAAGTAAACTCTTATCTTCTCACACATAGGTATGCGGGCACTGCCCTGAAGCTTCCTGTCCAGCTAGGAATTCAAGGTAAAGCTTTTGTAAGTCCTTATCTTCTCACACATCGGTATGCAGACACTGTCTTAAGCTTCCTGACTGAATTAAAATTAGAGTCACACTGTTTCAAATAGGGTTAAGTGGGGAAAATCTGTAAAGGTGTGAAACCTCCAAAGCATGTAACTTCTGTCGCCGACAAAGGGGCCGGGGCACTGACTTTGAGAGAGCCAGACACACTGGCAACTTGAAATCAGAAACTGTCCCAGGCAACAATTCGAAATCGCCTCCTGCCATTAGCAGCTACTTCACCAGCAATCGATACTATATCCTGGACTTTTATGTTGTTGATGTAATAATTGTTTGGTATCCTGTTTTTGTCTGTTGTAGTAATTATTTTATGTATCATGCCATTGTAAATTGTGAAATCGTTTTATGTATCATGTCTTTTGTAAAGCATAAAAGGCGTGGACCGTCCCCTGCTCGGGGAGAATTACTTGCCAGACTCTGCACACTGTGCCGGGTTAAGTGCAGTGATTCTCCACAGCTTGTACTTGCTTGGTAATGAAGGGATTTGTGTTTTTCTAAACAGGTCAGTGTCTTGTTATTACATCAAGTCCGTGAGGTCTCCGAAAATGAACTTGACAATACAGGGCCCAAAACTGCCACAATATTCCAAATACACTCTAACCAGAGGAATATACAATCTCAACATTACTTCCCTGTTCTTGTATTCTAGCTATCGCAGAACAAGTGCTCACAATGCTGCACCTTCTACCACCCCAATATCTGAACATAATTCTGTATGAATTGCAACCAAACCTCAATCCAGATCTGTATTTGACTGAAGCGTTACAGTGACGAGTAATTGGAAGCTGGGAGCACATTTATGTACGATACCGTGCAGAGCAGCTCAGCAACGTGATCGCCCGATTTGTATGTTCTCCCGAGACAACATTCAGGATGGTCTTTACAGGAGCCAAGACAGTGAATTAATCTAACTAACAACATCTCTCCTACAGCAGGAAAACTAAAACTGAACACCAAAAAATTGGGCTAACCAATTTCCTGTTGTACAGCGACAACATGATGTCATAACCCCAGTATTAAATGCATTGACATGCCAAAAGCCCT
Organism: Stegostoma tigrinum; assembly: GCF_030684315.1. Classification (NCBI taxonomy): domain Eukaryota; kingdom Metazoa; phylum Chordata; class Chondrichthyes; order Orectolobiformes; family Stegostomatidae; genus Stegostoma; species Stegostoma tigrinum. The sequence continues at coordinate 611,238 of NC_081399.1, forward strand.
TTTCACTACGCTGTTTACCTGTAATTCCATCGTCAAGGAAATATGAACTTCCACCCCAAGTTAGAACATAGAACAATACAACGCAGGATAGGCCCTTCGGTCCTCGATGTTGCACCGACCTGTGAGCTAATCTAAGCCAACCCCCTACACGATCTCATCATCATCTTTGTTTGGCATCACTCCACAGGACCATACCTTTAAGTAACCCCTGCTCTGATTTGTCTTACCAAAAGGAAAGAAAGCTTCTGCTTATAACCACACAACATCCTCTCTCAGGCGAGGAAACAGTCTGTGTTGAATGACACTTTGAGGAAGCACTGAAGATGTCGGTAAGGAGACAAAATTGCACACAATGTTCCTCTTAACTGTGCCTGAACTGCCTCCAAACTCTATCTCTTAGACATTCGTTTGCCTTTGTGGAGTATGTTCCTTCCTGGAAAAAAATGATTCGGAAGACCTCGCCTCAGGCAAAGGGATTCAGACTGGATATAGCAAAGACTGCTCTGTGATCAAACCTTGACTCAATCATGGTTGTTTCATTTGATATCTCGCCATGGTGGTCTCTCTGCCTTTCTGCGTGTGTGGCTGCCTTTTGTGTATGTCTCTCTTTCTTTCACCCTCTTTCTGTCTCTTTCTCTCTGTTTCTCTCTCTCTGTCTCTCGCTCTCTCTGTCTCTCTCTCTCTCTCTGTCTCTCATTTCCCCCCACCCCATCCCCGATGGGCTGGCCAACCCTTGAAGATGTTGCCATTTTCCAATCCTGCATCCCTCGTCCCTTCTATCTGTTGTATCAAAACAAAATTGTTGTTGTTGGTTCTACCATGGCTTCCAGCTTACTCTCTTTCTGCCTTTCTTGGGATTTCTTTCTTAGTTGAGGTAAAAATCTTATTTCTTCCCCTAACAATGAACAATACCCTCGGCATTAAGTGCCATGGGAAATTCTGACAAACAACTATAACCAAACCTCATCAACCCAACTGAATCTTGCTGCCTCGACAACCATATTACATGATTAGCCTTCACTCTATAGTGAGAATGAGACACATTTACAAAAATCCCGTATCAAAATGTATTCTTAATCCTAATGTGAGGTGTAAATCCATCAATGATTATCTACTTGATGTGATTCTGAAAAGTATCGTAACAGTAAGCCTATATGTAAAATCAAACCTAACATTAAGCCTAATCTTAAATTAGAAATTAAAACAGCTAACAAATCATACTTCTAGACCCATACTCAGTATTAAAATAACCCAAAGGCTCACAATAATCTTAACTTTAAAACTAAACCGAACCACAATTTTAAACCTGTCTAAAGGTTGTGATACTCATTCTAACTCAGCGTTATTCAAACGCTTGAATAACGTTTCAAATCCTTACCCAAATACTGCATTTAGCCCAAACTTCAAAGTTAATCTCCAATTTACTGCAAGTGTCAAGTACCATTCTGGTTTCAATTAAAATGAATGTTGGCCTTGGCCTAAACTAAAAGCTGCCCATAGAGAAACTGTGAAGCTACCAGGCCACTTGTCACACACTGCTGATCAGGTGGAGCTGTGTGAACTCAGGTTGCCTACCCAGTCTCACAGGTCTATCTGCTAAGTCTACATTGCACCTTAGTTAGCTTCATATTCCCAGATTCAGATCCTGCATGAGGAAGGATAAAAATGGATTGACAGGATTTACTAGGCCCAGGTGAGAGCGGTTCACTAAGTGTTTGGAGATGGAGCAAGGATACCGAAGTAGTTTGTAAATTGGGGCAGAGAGAGAGAGGTAGCCTCTGAAGCCCTGTGTCTGTCATAGTCATAATGTCTTAAGGATCAGTAAAGGCCTTTCAGCCCATTGAGTCTGAAGGATCAATAAATACCCCTAGAAGTGCGTTAATCTCAATTTCCTGCACTTGTCCTATATCCTTGCAAGTTATGTTATTTTAAGTACTCATTCAAGTATTTGTTACAGGTTGTCCAGTGTCCAGACTCCACTACCTTCCCTGACAGTGCATTCCAGATTGCTACCACTCTGAGTGAAAACATATTTTCTCAAATTCCATCTGATCCCCACCCCATATCCTAAAGCTATGCCACTGCTGATTGACTCCTCAAACAAGGAGAATGAATGCTGTCTAACCATTCTATCCATCCTGCTCATAGGCATATTAACCTCTGTCATGATCCCCACCTCTCAGCTGCAAAGAAAACAATCCCATCCAATCTAGCCTTTCTTTATAGCTAATTGTTTCCATCCCAAACAACATCCTGGTGTATATCCTCTATACCCTCGCTGTGCCTGATGTACTCCTTCCACCTAGACTGTGTATCAGTTCCAAAAGGTGGCATTAATCATTAATGGTGCCCATCTTCCACAGTGAGAATACCGTTCCCACAACCAGGGTCAGGAAACTCAACCGAGGGGGAAAACACAACTCACCAGCTGCAATGAGAATGTTGCCCTGTGAAAATTGATTGAACAAAAACATGGCTATTCCCTGAATTCCTGAAATAGTGGGACATGCAATGAAACACAAAGCAACCTCAAAAACCAAAAAAAAAACGTGCAGATGTTGAAAATCAAACACATAGCCATAAATTGCTGGAAAATCTCAGCAGGTTTGACAGCATCTGTGGAGAGAAATCAGTGTTGACCATTTTTGGGTGTAGTGATCTCTTTTTAGAGTCTTGCGAGGGAAATGTCGGTGTAGGTGTGGAAGAACAGCGAGGGGAGTTGGGGATGGAGGATAAAATGATAGGTGGAACTGGAGCCCAGAGAGAGACAAAACAGCTGTTAGGCAGACTGGGTAAATGTCAGCCTGCGAGAATGAATACCTGCTAACAGAGACCATTCATGGCTGACTACTCCCTGCAACTGCAGCAAGTGTGACACCTGCCCCTACACCTCCCCCCTCAGCCCCATCCCAGGCCCCAAGAAGACCTTCCACATCAAACAGATGTTCACATGAACATCTGCTAACATCTGGTATATTGTATCACTGTTCCCATTGTGGCCTCCTCTACACTGGGGAAACCAAACGGAGGTTTGGGGACCACTTTGCGGAACACTCACACTCAGTTCACAGCAAATAACTACACCTTCCAGTCGCGAATGATTTCAATTCCCTCTCCCAGTTCTTAGACGACATGTCCATTTTGGGCCTCCTGCAGTGCCACAATGATGCCACCTGAAAGCTGCAGGAGCAGCATCTCATATTTCGCTTGGGAACCCTGCAGCCCAAGGGTATCAATGTGGGCTTCAAAATCTCTCCTCACTTGACCGCATCCCAAAACGAGCCCAGCTCATCCCTGCTTGCCTAACCATTCCTCCCACCTCAAGCGCCATCCCCATCTCTGACCCACTAACCTCATCCCGCCTCCTTGACCTGCCTGTCCTCCCTGGACCGATCTATCCCCTCCTTAACTTCCCACCTACATTCACCTTCGCTGTTTCCATCCCCGCCTCTTTGACCTGTCTGTCTCCTCTCCATCTATTTTCTCCATTATCCAGCTTCTACCCACTTCCCCCCCTCCCTATTTATTTCAGAACCCCCTTCTCCTCCCCCATTTCTGAAGAAGGGTCTTGGCCCAAAACGTCAGCCTTCCTGCTCCTCTGATGCTGCTTGGCCTGCTGTGTTCATCCAGCTCCACACCTTGTTATCTAAGATTCTCCAGCATCTGCAGTTCCTACTAGATCTTTATCATTAAGAGAGCTTTGTTTTGAGATAGACCATTTAGATAATAGGTCATACAGAGAGAGTGATGGAGAAAGAGGATACATACAAAAGAGGGAGTGAAATGATACGCCCACAAAGTGAGTTCAAGAATTCAGGCAAAGAAACAACCAAACCTAAACACTCATTTGAGGCACTTGGAATAAATTGTGTTCTGCATAGAACCTTTAATATCTTCAGAATGTCCCAAAATATTTCCGATGTCAAAATATTAAATTCTGAGAGGAGAACATGGTCAGTGGTCCGAACAGGTTCTTGTGATGCCCACTCTCAATGGAAGACAATTGCCTTTTGAAATTCAACCCATAAACAATCTTCAATTACTTTCTCCAAGACGTGTTGGTCAAACCTCCCCATAAGCTGATCGTCACTGTTCATCTGAGACAATCTCTGGGAGAACAAGCTCAATATTCTCATCTTATTCTGAGTGAAGAATTCCTCGCCACTGGACTCACTCACGACTACATTATAATTTATTTGCCAGTCTTGAAGGTCAAGGCTACAAGTGGAACATTTTCGCTAGGTCGACCTTGTCAAACCATTTTACCATCCATAACTGTTCAACACATTGTGAATGACAATTTTGTCAATCTCCACTGGCATCCATCACCCTCTAGGAGGAATGAGTTTCACAAGTTCATGATCCTTAGAGAGAAGTGCATCTTCCTCACCTCTGTTTTAAATCTTGTCATCCCCCACTTTATCACTGTTTCTTACTCAATCTGCTGTGCCTCAAAATCCAATGTGCGATGTGGAGACGTTAATGCAGAACAGAACTTTCCAGCTGCAATTTCATGAATGCTTTTGTTTATGGATGTGACTCTCTCTAGAAATGTGAAAGGTTTACAGAGGGAGCAGACAGGTTTTGCAAGAATGATTCCACAGATTAAGGACCTCAGTTAAATGGATAGATTGGCGAAGATGTCGCAAATCTTTGGGGTGGAGGGAATACCAAAACGATATGAAACAAAAACAGCATTTGCTGGAAAAGCTCAATAAGTCTGGCAGCATCTGTGAAGGAAAAAGCAGGGTTAACGTTTCGAGTCCAGTGACCCTTCCTCAGAACCGGACCTGAAACATTAACTCTGTTTTTGCCTTTGCAGATGCCGCCAGGCCTACAGCACCGCAATTCTATCAGTTTTTTTAAAATCAAAATTGTATGGCCTGCTCCTGCTCTTATTCACTCTGTTTCCACCTGCAAATACGAAAATGAACAGAAATGATAATCATAATTTTGTTTTGCAATGAATGAAATTCCTTGGGACTAAGCTGATGAAGAACTTTTGAACATTTCAATATTTCACATTCCAGTTATTCGGGTCAATGTACGCTCAGCTATGTCATGTTTGAATAGCAAGCAACTGGACTCATGTCTGATTCAGAAAATATCACTCATAAAATTTGTGGCTCAATTTGTAAGTGGAGATATTGAAATTAAGTTTTAAGTTAACTGAGTGAACAAATTATTAAAAAGAATATTCGAGGCTATCGATGTGTCAATAGTAAGCTGTCCATATCATGACCCGATTAGCTCTTAATTTCAAGCTTCATCTGACCGGTGCTGGAGTTCGAGCCAAACTATTTGTGCTCAAGTTTCATGATGTTAATTCAAAGATGAACTCAGCTGGTCCCAGGGAATACACTGAAGTATTTCAAAATGAGCTCCCAGGGACAATAGCCATCCCCTGAAACAACACATATTAACCATAGATAACAAAGCACTCTGATGAAGTGTCTAGGTCCGAAACTTTTGTGCTCCTGAGATGCTGCTTGGCCTGCTGTGCTCATCCAGCTCCACACTTTGTTATCTTGGATTGTCCAGCACGTGCGGTTCCCATTATCACTGATACATATTAATCATAACCTGGTTTTAAGTACACCTGAGTGTCATGGATACTACCCCACTCCTTCTAAACCCTTTTGGATTGTCAGACGCACTAGACGAGTACCTGCTCTTTAGTTCAACCATAAAATCACCATGAAGCTATCAGACCATCTTATTGCCGTCTTATTAGAGATGACTGGTGGGGGTTTGACTGGACAGTCACTATATGAGAGTTTGCAAAGGATAGTCATCTAGGGTAACCTCAGCCGGTGCAGGATTTAAACTCACACTCATAGCATTTCTTTCCATCGCCAACTGAACTATTAACTGTAGGTACTGACAGAGATCATATGATTACGAACATTGTTGATTCGTGTCTCAGAATTGAGTTCAGATCCTTACATTCGAGAAACAAAACAGCTGTTGATGTTGATCGTTCCAACATCCCCAAGAGGCATCGGAAGTGATAGCCTAGTGGTATTATCATTGGACTGTTAATCAAGAAACTCAGGTAATATTCTGGGGGCCCGAGTTTGAATTCTACCCAGATTGTGGAAATTTGAATTCTTTTAGATATCTGGAATTAAGAATCTAATGGTGACCATGGATTTGTTGTCAAGAGAAACCCACCGGGTTCACTAATGTCCCTTAGGAAAGGAAACTGCCATCCTTACTTGCTCTGGCCTACTTGTGACTCCAGACCCACAGCAATGTGGTTGATGTTGGGTAATTAGGGATGGTCAATAAATGCCTATCAGTGACCCCTCATCCCATTAATGAATTAAGGGAAAAAATCGAATGTCGAATTAGGAATGAATAGGCTGGGGAATGACAGAAAAGATGAAGTACTTCAGAAGAACATTAAACTCATTGAGTGCATGCCCGTTTTCTAATTAAGAATCTATGGATTTTATTTCGACAGAAGGTTGCGGAGACCAGGTCACTGAATATATTTAAGACATAGATAGATGGGCTCTTGATTGTCAACGGGATCAATGGTTATAAAGAAAAAGCGGGCTATTGGGGTTGAGAAACTTAACAGCTGCAATTGAATGCAGAACACACTTCACGGATCGAATGTCCTAATTTCTGCTCCTGTATGTTATTGTCTAAATAATTGCACTAACTTGCACAAGTCTACACCCGCCATACATCCCTGCAGTTCAGAAGTAGGTTATTTTGCCCAACGAATCTGCATCAATCTTCTGAAGGCCATCCCACACAGACACACACCCACCAGCCTATCCCTATAACCCTGGATTTCTCATTGTTAATCCATATAGCCTGTACCTCTCTGGATACCAAGGGGAAATTTAGCATGGACAATCCACCTAATCTGAATATGTCTGGATTGAGGGAGGAAACTAGACCACTGGTCAAAAATGCACGCAGACGCAGGAGAATGTGCAAATTTCATGCAGGCAGTCATCCAAGGGAGGAATAGAACCTGGGTCCCCATGCTGTGCTAACCAGTGTACAAGCCATTAATGCCTGTACGTTCAAATAACCATCCATTTCCAGGCTGTGCATTCCATTTTGTAGATACTGGGTTTGTGAAAAATGACTTTTTCTGCTCTCGTATCACCCTGCTTCGTTTGCACATGGTTTTAAATACAAGGCCTGCTCAGTCCTTTGTTTGGATCAACAAAACCCACCTGGGTTACAGGCCACTTCGTTCGTTTAGCCACTTTCTCAAATGCCAATGCAAAGGCTTCTACATCCTTCTCATCAAATGTAGGCATTGCTTAGGTATATTTAAACAGATTTTCAACAGGCCTTTGGCTGTGATTGATTTACTCCTCCTCACTGTCCTCTTCACTGAGCCTACCTTCTACCTTCACCTCCATCCTTTTAAGTCGACTTTCCTGTCTAATGGCCAACTTCTGATGGTCAGACTTTCTCTCTTTCTTCTGCTGGGTACCTACTCTCTGTTTTCTTTTGCTCTGTTTGGGATATTCTTTCCTTTTCTGCTTTTAACCATAATCCAGGCTGTTTCGGTTACTTTTTATGTTCAAGCTGCTTCATCTGCAATTGAATTCTGCCATTTCCAAAAATTCTAGTGGCATTTCCAGCAAATTTAAACGTTGAGCTACTGCGGCAAGAATGGCTCCTTTTCTCACAGAAAGAGGCAACCCCAACTCTAGCTTGTCTGCCAATTTCAACAGCTTTGCCTTGCTGACTTGTTTTAAGCCCCAACGTCACTTCTCCAAACCCAAGAAAAAGAAACATTACTACGCAAAGCATTTTTTAAACCAAGCGAATTCAACACCCAAAATAAGGGTCCAGGCCCAAAACGTCAGCTTTTGTGCTTTTAAGATGCTGCCTGGTCTGCTGTGTTCATCCAGCTCCACACTTTGTTATCTTGGATTCTCCAGCATCTGCAGTTCCCATTATCTCAGATACAAACACCTCCCAGTCACTGCCTTCGAGTCCAACAACTGTAAACCAAGATTGCAGTTACAGAATTACCCTGTCAATAGCCCCCAAACTGTCATGGACCACACCAGACCTTCCTCAAAACATCTTCAGAGTGACTCTAACTTTTTCTCTTATTTTCAAAGTAGATGTGAAATGGAAGTTCGAGGTGTGATGCAACTGCTCAGCCTTCAGTGAAACAGAATTTATTTAAATTCTGCAGGTGAAGTACAAACTAAGGAAAGCAGAGTTTAGAATAACTTAACTAATGGAAAACTTAATCAACCCAATTCACCAACTTAACTAATTAACAATTCAAATATACTAGCATCCAATAAACATACTGATTGGCAAAATGGTAAATTCAAACACAGATTCCTACAGGCAGGAGGGAATAACATCTGGACAGATTTTAAAGAAAGTGGTTAGAAAGCATTTACTGAAGATTGTGACCCTTCTGGACTCAAACACCTTGTGATTGCTGTGGCTAAAACAGAAAGAACCTGACATGGGAGAACTAGCCCCCCTCCCCTTCCATTGTCAAATTGTTTCTAAAAGGGATCTTCCTCCCCAGGCTTTTCAGTACCTCTGCCTTTACAACCTCTCTTCAAAAACAAACCAGGACAGGAGAACCTTTTTAAGGTGACCTCAACATGACAATCTCTTCCATTGCTATCCAACCTGGATATAGTTTACTTGGTTGTATCGTCGTAGCATTCTACACACTCCCAGTGTTCCAAATGCCTCGTCTTTCAGTGTGATTGATCAGAGGCGTGTTTCTTTCTAACATTTGAACAAATATATATTCAGTAAATTCTAATGAATGCCCTCTTCCTGCCTGTCAAAATATTATTGTTGGCTCTTAATCTGCTCACCAACTACTTTTTCCATATTTGCATTAATTATGATTATTTCTAAAACTTTTGGATGACCTTTATGTTATCAATCTCTGCCCTGACTCGAGTTTCCATTTAAAAATATGTTCATCATCTTATATTTCGAATTATTCTTCGCTCTGTCTCTTTTATCTTTGAGGGCGCAGACATACAAGTACCGTCCATAACCCCTGGCAGGACTTGTTTTCTCCAGCCCACCCTGACCTACTTCACACACATATCTTTCCTTCATCATTTTTATACCAGGAAATCAACGCCTCTCACACTATCTGGCAGACTACATTAGGTGCACGCTGCTCGCATCCCAGATCAAATTCTGCTGCCAAACCAGTTTGGATCCAACCCACGTTCCAGTTCTCATTCTAAACACTGGTCTGTTTCAACCCTAATACCTGGAACCTAACCATCTTGCATGCTACCAATCTGGTATCCTATATAATTACGCATTGGGCACCTTACTCTTATGGCACTGTCAACTCACAGTTACTGTATATTTTATAAGACAGTGCTCACCAAGAAAGGTCTGTCAGGCTAAAAGTATGGTTCTGCATTCCTGACATTACCTCGAATGGCACCTTCCCTCAGAAATGCAAAACTCCCTCTGTTCATCAAACAGTAAATAGCTCGAGTGGCGATCTGTGTGAGATTCCCACTCACTGGAGAACGCCCCAGTGTGTTGTTGATTTAAAAAGGCAACATGGAAGGAAAAGCTCCATCTCAGTAAGGTACAGAAAAGCTTTATTGCAACCTATAGTGTCAGAAATAAAGGGAACTGCAGATGCTGGAGAATCCGAGACAACAAACTGTGGAGCTGGATGAACACAGCAGACCAAGCAGCATCTTAGGAGCACAAAAGCTGACGTTTCGGGCCTAGACCCTTCATCAGAGAGGGGGATGGGGAGGGGGTTCTGAAATAAATAGGGAGAGAGGGAGAGGCGGACCAAAGATGGATAGAGGAGAAGATAGTTGGAGAGGAGAGTATATGTGGGGAGGTAGGGAAGGGATAGGACAGTCCAGGGAGGACGGACAGGTCAAGGAGGTGGGATGAGGTTAGTAGGTAGGAAATAGAGGTGCAGCTTGAGGTGGGAGGAGGGGATAGGTGAGAGGAAGAACAGGTTAGGGAGGAGGGGACGATCTGGGCTGGTTTTGGGATGCAGTGGGGGAAGGGGAGATTTTGAAGCTTGTGAAGTCCTCATTGAAACCATTGGGCTGCAAGGTTCCCAAGCGGAATATGAGTTGCTGCGAACCAAGCAGAGGTGTTCTGCAAAGCGGTCCCCAAACCTCCGTTTGGTTTCCCCAATGTAGAGGAGGCGACACCGGGTACAGTGGCTACAGAATACCATGTTGGCATATGTGCAGGTGGGCATCTGCTTGATGTGGAAAGTCATCTTGGGGCCTGGGATGGGGGTGAGGGAGGAAGTGTGGGGCAAGTGTAGCACTTCCTGCGGTTGCAGGAAAAGGTGCCAGGTGTGATGGGGTTGGAGGGGAGTGTGGAATGGACAAGGGAGTCACGGAGAGAGTGGTCTCTCTGGAAGGCAGACAAGGGTGGACATCGATAAATGTCTTTGGTGGTGGGGTCAGATTGTAGATGGCGGATACGGAGGTTAATGTATCCGCTCGGTTCACAATAAACAACTGCACTTCCCAGACGTGAACCATTTTAACTCTCCCTCCCATTCCTTACACGACATGTCCATCCTCGGCCTCCTGCAGTGCCATAAAGATGCCACCCGAAGGTTGCAGGAACAGGAACTCATATTCTGCTTGGGAACCCTGCAGCCCAATGGCATCAATGTGGACTTCACAAGCTTCAAAATCTCCCCTTCCCCCACTGCATCCCAAAACCAGCCCAGCTCATCCCCGCCTCCCGAACCTCATCTTCCTCTCACCTATTCCCTCCTCCCACCTCAAGCCGCACCTCCATTTCTTACCCACTAACCTCATCCTGCCTCCTTGACCTGTCTGTCCTCCCCAGACTGAAACGTCCACTCCCTACCTCCCCACCTACACTTTTCTCTCCACCTATCTCCTCCCCCATCCACCTTTGGTCCACCTTCCCCCCTCCCTATTTATTTCAGAACCCTCTCCCCATCCCCCTTTAATTTGAAGTGTTGAGGCCCGAAACGTCAGCTTTTGTGCTCCTAAGATGCTGCTTGTCCTGCTGTGTTCATCCAGCTCCACACTTTGTTGTCTCGCAAACTATAGTGCATTGTTTTGTCTTTGAAAAGATTTCAAAGCTTGCCTTTTAACTTTTAACTTTACGTCTTTATTTTTTGACTTAATATTAAGAAGGACAGTAATGCTTAGCTTTTAACTTTGCTTCTTTGATGCTGGGAATAGTGACATTTCACACTTTTTTTCTGTACTCATGTGTTTCTTAATTCAGTGCATGTGACGATAAAATCTAATTCTAATTCTCAAGAATTTAGTGACATGTCATTATTCAAAATAGATTCTACTCTGTAATAACCCTCAGAGGAAAATGTTTCATTCACTACTTGCTCAGAACGCTGTAATTAATATAATTAGCAATTCAATCAGATTCACTGTCTCACCAGAGACATAACTTAAAACAAAATGAGGTTCCGTTGACGATATTGTTGTATTTCACTGGACCGAATCATTGACTCCACAGGAACAGGCAAACCTGACTGGAACAGAATGAAATACTCAGGAATCTTACAGGTAGCACGAATTTACTATCCAATACTTGCAGCTGTTGGCATTATTGGTAAGTATTTAAATCCAATTATGTTTGTGTAAAAGCTATTTAACTCTACTCCCTCATTTTTCATTGAAATATGAAAAACTTTCAAAGGCTTTGATTACTTTCAATGACAGTCTTCCTAGAGGTTTCACGGGTAGTACATTTTTACTGTTGTTTCCTTCTGTCTGGTGAAGCAGGTTTATATATAAATGTTTTGCAGAGTATTTAGTTCCAATGCAGAGCAGCGGAGTCAGTGTTTACTCCCCATCGCGAGTTACACTTGAGAAGGTGGTGGTGAGCTGCAGATCATTTGGTGTAATAGTACCCATATAGAGCCAAGGAGTCATACAGCACAGAAACGGATCTCTCTGGCCCATTCCTCTGTGCTTGCCGGGTTTCCGAAACAGAACTGCTCCTATTTGTCTGCTTTAGACCCATATCCCGCTAAGCTTTTCCTTTCCATGTAGCTGCCCAAATATCTGTTAAATGATCCAGCAAAAATGGAGGAACGATGATGAGCTTCCGAGCCAGGAACGTGAGTGGACTGAAGGGAAAATTCAAGTGGGGACCTTCTGTTACATTTTCAGCTTCTGAGGGGCCTCGGTGAGCCGCTGTTGATTGCATACTTTGCTATTACTGAGCAACAGTGAGGGGTGGACAGAAGAGGTTTGTGGACATGAGAGCAGTCAAGTGGGTGATATATTCCCGAATAAAGTAAAACTACTGTAACATGCTGGGTATCTGCAATGAACAAAGATAATGTTGGATAAAATCGGCAGATCTGGCAGTTTTGAAGGTGAAGGAATTAAAGTTATTTTTTGAGTCTGTATGACTCTTCTTCTGAATTTTACATGGTCCTGGCCAATGCTAAACTTCTTGAGTGTTGCTGGAGCTGCTCCTATCCAGGCATGTGGAGACTATTTCATCACACCCATGACTTGTGCCTTGTACGTGATGGACAGGCTTTGGGGAGTCAGGTACTAAAATCAATTTCATATTTGCAGCTGTTTGGATTGTCCAAGGCTGAAAGTAACAAAAGATTGAAATAACTCCACACAGGCCTGCATCCCACCACTATGTCACACATTATTTATACATCCATGGTACATGACACTGGTCCAGCTTCCTCAGAGCCAGATCTTAGAGAGATTAGAACCTCTGACATGCCTATTTATATCTGTCAGCCAGGGTTCCCTGATAGGAGCAGGCTGACACCTTGTAGAGGATGCCTTGTTTGTAATATTCAACAGTTGCATGATATTGAGTGAATCCTGTCAACATTCCTGCACGTGCTGAAGCCAAGATAATCAATGTGTTTTTCATTTTTTTTTTCTGTCTGGCTTTTAGTTAAACCCTGTAAGAGAGTCTTTGAAAAATCACCTGAACAGGTAGGGACAGCCCCCGTACTCCTCCAGAAAGGTTTGAATTACGAGTGCAGAATTCAGTAACATTGGAACCTGGTTAAACTGGCTTACGTGTGTAAAAAGCCCCGAGGATAGAGATAAGATTGTTTGGGAAACAGCATGAGATTATGGAACACTGAGCGCTGTCCCTGAGGCTGTCCATCGCTGGCCATACAGTAACAAGTGGATCGGGTGTGTATGTAAATAATCAACAATAAGTTTTGTCTGCAATTGCTGACTGTAGGGTAAAATAATGTATAAAAATATTGTGTCTTTCCTTTGTTCAATGAAAAATATTCTGGATCCCTAGTAATTTCTTCTTGTTGGTGTAACATCAACACACTATTTGATGATGGAAGTGCACTGGGAGTGTTGAGTTCTTCAGTCATTCTGCACCAACACCTACTGTTCGTTTCACTCCACAAAATTTAACTTTGCAGGCACAAGTTATCTTACCACTAATTCGTATATTCAAATTGAAGTTTGTATTATGACTAGTCTTTTATTTAAAAAAAAATCATGCATGGTATGTAAGCATTACTAGGTGGCCAGCATTGATTCCCTTTCACTAGTTGCCATTCCGAGGGTGGAAGAGAGCTGCATTCTTGAACTGCTGTAGTTCACCTGCTGTGGGGTGACCCACAGTGCCCTGGGGGAGTACGGGATGAATCCCAGGATTTTGACCCAGTGACAGTGTAGGAATACCAATATCTTTTCAAGTCAAGATGGCGAGTGGCTTTAAGGGAAACTTATAGCGGGGTGGTGTTTCCATGTATTGGTTGCCTTGTCCTTCCACGTGAAAATATTTGTGGGTGTGGAAGGTACTGTCGGTGAATCATTGGAGAACTTCTGCAATGGGTCTTGTAGATAGTGCAGATTGTTGCTAGAGAGTGCTGTGGTGATAGGGGCGACATTAGTTTTGTGGTTCTGCACCAAGTAGGCAGGCTGCAAATCTTCCAATCACACTATTCCTGCAATGACAAAGAGACACATTAACGAACTCCAGGATGATTCTCATGTGTTCCTCTACATTTTTGACCTTTCCTTATTGACAGTCCTTGAAGAATTGTGACTGGCATAAGTGAGAAAGTGCTGTACCCCATTCAGTGACAGGCCAGTCCAAAATCTAAACCTCATATCGGATCATCCTAGTTCTCCTCCACAAAATATCTATCGTCATGGTTGCCCATGTTGTAATTCCTTGATTAGGTTCGTGATGAAAATACCTTATCTTTGCTGTAATTTTGATTTGATCGTTTTTCTCCATTAACATTTTGATAAGTATAACGGATCTATTAAACATTTTGGTGAATCGGTCAGCATCATAGATTAGCAATACAATATTCCATTCATTATAACATTTGGTCCTTTTAATTTATTATTTATTTGTTCAATTTGTCTATTAGTTCACTACATGTATTTATTTCATTCTGGTTTGCTTGAATCAAAAATCCCATTGTAATTTTTCACCATGTGTTGTATAATTGAGTTGATACAATAATCTGACGTAATTGATGGAATTTAACAGGCATATCAAGCTTATGTTTCCACTTTGACTCCAGTCAATTGTCCAGTCTTGTATTTTTTTTTCCCTGCCAGTTAACTTAGTGGGAATTGTCATCCTGAATCGAGGCAATTGTGGACTCTCGAAATGCATCACTTGCTACTTGTTGGCAATGTCTACAGCAGATCTACTTCTCGTCATCCTTAATGTCATACTGAACAGAATTAACAATCTTTATTTCCCAGTTACTTTCTTATCCATCACTCCTGTGTGTGCCTCAAGAGTTGTTCTGTGCCTTGCAGCCCTGGACTGTTCAGTTTGGTTCACAGTTGCTTTTACATTTGATCGGTTTGTAGCGATTTGCTGCCAGAAGCTGAGAGCAAAATATTGCAACAAGAGAACTGCATTTGCAGTCATAGTAACTGTGAGTGTGGTCTGCTGTTTACGGTCAATTACTTGGTATTTTGTATTAATTCCTGCATTTGTAATTGACAATGTACCATGGTTTTGCATCATCACATCAGACTATTACACGTCATTATTTTGGAAAGTGAATGAATGGGTTGACATTATAATTATACCATTGCTTCCAATCACATTGATTTTGGTGTTCAATGCACTGACTATCAGGCATATTATAACAGCCAACCGTATCCGCTGTCGCCTCCAGCTCCATGGAAACGGGAAGAATAATACTGATCCAGAGGTTGTAAACCGAAGAAAATCCATCATCTTGCTTTTTGCATTGTCTGCTAATTTTGTACTATTCTGGATGACACATGTTATTCGGTCTTTAATCTGGCAAGAAGTAAACTATAATTATGAAGACAAGACTTTAAATGATCCAACATTTGTCTTTCAAGAAATTGGATTCATGTTACGGCTTCTGAATTCATGCACCAACACCTGTATATACGCTCTAACGCAGACTAAATTCAGGGAGGAGTTAATCAATGGAGTAAAGTATCCGTTTACTCAAATTGTTAAACTATGCAAATAAGCATACATATCTGACCTTAATGTAAAGATGCATTTCCAGTTATGCTTCAGAAAGGATTTGTGGAATTTTCCTGACCAGGTTAACTGAAAATATGTTTTCAGGATTGGAAATGGGCCTCTCAGCCACTCAAATTGAAAATAATCAGTTATGCAAGAAACTAATGAGTTGAAATTAGAATAATAATTCACTGAAACTGTGTACCTATAAAGGATGCAACAAATAAAGAGTCTGAATCTTTACTTTGTGCTTCGTCTTGAGACCTTTTCCAATTTCAATGTAGTTATGGCTTTGCATTTTCTCATTAATAATTTTATGTTTTTGTGTGGAAAGGACAGTGGCAGCCTCATGTGAATATGTTCAGTGACTGACGACCACAGCAAAAATGTGTAAAGATTAAACTTAAAATCTTCCAGACTGCTTTCACGATGGAATCTGATTTGACTGATATTATAAGCAGCTCAGCCCGTAACATACAGCATTCAAATAGCATCTCCACAATTCAAGTTCAGTCTTTGGTTTCTAAAAACAATGTGTCTATTTTTTCCTATTGGTGTATACCATTACCCACAATCCATCTATGAAGCTACCCCACTTTCAACATTTCAGACACCTTTTCTTCAGTGTGCCTTGCATTGTTTAAGCTGTTTTAACCTGCCATTCGAGTTTTAAGTTCCTATCTACAACTGTGATTTTTAAAAAATTTATTGTTACATATTCCTATTAATTTCCAGGCACATTAATTGCAACACACAGCGATGATCACTCAACTCACTATATCTGACTGTTTCCTTGAACATTGACACTCAACACCGAGATTCACTGTGAAAGAAATACAGAGCACTGACTGCAACTCGGAATAAAATGTTTGAACACTGAGAAACATTGTGAAGGAAACCCTGAACCAGCCAGGTTGTGCAGAAATATACAAAGTGCATGATCACCTTCGCTCCATGGTAAATCAAACAGTTCTTCCCTGTCTGCTATAGAGCAGTTAGATAAATGAAGTGGAACTGAGCGTCGATCGATTGTTTTGTCATTCCTCTCTAACAAGGGATGTATGACATTAGGTATCTCAGAGAAACATTGCATAGATTGTCTAAAGTAAGTAAGAACAGGAGGAGGCCATTTGACCCCTCGTGTCTGCTCCAGTATTGAATCAGATAGTCCTCACGTCCACGTTTCTGCCCATTCCCAAAACCCTTGATTCTCTGACTGCTGAAGAAACTATCTCTCTCAGGTTTAAATATACACTAGGATTCTGCCCCAAAGCAAGGAGTTGCAAAGAATTGTAACCCTGCGATGGAAGAAATCACTCCTTAACGCAATC